>NW_026057580.1:18532630-18635130 GCF_023721935.1 Panthera uncia
TATCCTTCCATTAAGCATCAAAAATGAAACATATCTGAGGGCTTATAGTGAAAGAAGAATAATCTAGGAGTTTAAAGTCATAAATTCTGCTCCTAGGTCCATCTGATAATTAGTTTGACAGCTTATCTAAATCTCAGCAAATGGTAGGTCTAAGTTTTCTCATTTATAAAATGAATGATTGATTCTAGTTTCTAATCCACCTCTAATATTTCATAATTATTTTTTAAGCTCCATGATTATCATAACAGAACAAGACTGTTAAGCCAGACCCACACACAATTTAACCATTCGGGCTCCCATTTGGAAAAGCTGGATCATTGGGCTGCCTCAGGTGCACCTTGGTATATTTAGTTTAACATTCAGGTCTAAAATATTTATTGAGCACCTACTCTGTACACAGACAAATAAACTATAGCTCCTGCTCTGGAAGAGCTCACACTCTAGTATGGCTTAATATGTCAGTTATATACAAAGACACTGTTGCTCTCTTAGAAATACAATACTTTGATGATTCCATCACTGGCAATAATATCAATCAAATTTTTAGTTTGCACACAAGAACTTCAGGGAGAGCTTGTTAAAAAATGTGAGACTGATTCACAAGCCCTAGGATCCAATACTTCAGGTGATTCTGAAGCAAATGGTCTAAGTTTAAGAAACACTAACCCAAACCCTGTCGTAAGTGTGTTTAATGGGACCTATGCACAACAGGGGTCATCCTCACAATAGTATTCATAGCTTAAGAAAATCCAATTTGTAACTACAATTCTACTTGACAAGTCTAAAAATTAAGAGTCTATTAAAGCCATTTCCAAATCACTCCGAAGGGACAGCAAAACCAAGCCGTCTTCAATCAATGTAAGCAAGCTAAAAGATGGCAGAAGATTAAACACAAAAAACAGCCAGTCCAAGGAAAACAATAAAAGAAGTGGACCTGGAATATAAAGGATGTTAAATCAACAATAAAAGAGAACTTCACTAGGTTTGAACAAGTGGAGGCAAAGCAAGAAATCAAATTTCAAATATCTCCCCAAGTTCTAGAATTTGACAAATAGCACAATTTTTATGATAAAGGTTAAATCTCCATGAATACTTAGCAAGTTAATAAACCACTATTCTGTGAAATGGTGCAGGGAATCTCTCTTCTGATTTGGCCTTCAGAAATAGAATAGCTTTTTTGGCAAATCTTTAGTCAGGCCAAAACATACGAGATTTTAGGAGCCTGAGAGCATTTAATAATATCAGCTGACTACACGAAGGACTAAAGAAATAGGACACAACTACAGATATACCTATAGACACAGTATGTTCTGTATTGTACCTCTTTCACAACCACTACTAACCCATGGGGTTTAACAATAACTACTATTAATAGCATTCCCACAGAAATTACTAAAACTACTGCACTTACCATTTCTATTACTTCTACTACTATTATTCATATAATGACTACTTGTCTACTCAAAACCACTTTTAAATATATCACTTTTTGTGATTTGCATCTCTCCCTTTCAGGTGATAAAGCAGATACCAACATCTTTAATTTACAAATTAAAAAAAAAGGAGTCTCAGATATTAAGAAACATACTATCAGTTAGTTTGTAAGTAATAGAAAATTGCCAAGGAAAATGGGAAAAATAAAATACATTCCTAAAAGAAGAAAGAAGATCTGCACATGACTGAGGTATGGAAAACCTTCGTCAGGAATAGGACTAGTTCTCCATACCTAGAGTTTCAGAGGTGAGCTGAAGTTTTTTATAATACTTTCAAAAGTTAGGAATACTTCTTTTCTCTAGGCCTAATCAGCCTTCAAATCTTTTGGTGACATAGAAGTAAAAATTGAGATCTCTAAAAATCAAAGGCTGCTTGTCAAAGCATTCACAAGCCTTGTATTATATATCAAATGCATGCAATATCAAAGAAAATCCAGATGTTAGGATATTCAGCACTGCCTCAAGCCCTCTTCCCCCTTTTCTAAAACCCAAACATTCCTAAACTCAGGAAGAAGCTCTCCTTAGGGATTGGGGCAGATGACCTAGGTGTGGCCCTAGCTTCCAGCCCAACTCCTAACAAACAAAGGTTCTACTAACCTTTTAGTTTTAATATTTTTTCAAGGGAACAAACTGTGGGCTTCTAGTAGAATCCAATAACTTCCTTTCACCTTATATGGAATGGAAAGTACTGATTTCCCCCCTAATCTATCCATGGATGTGTAACGTTAAAAAGAGAAAGCAGTTAGGATTCCTAAACAAATTATGTTTAAGAAAAGTATTTGAAAATGTTATTCATGACCCCTCTGTGTGAATACACAGTCTTGCTTTTAGGAAAGAGCAGAGGACATATGGCATTCTCTGCTTAAGAATAATGACCATAATCCTTTAGCCACATCTATTCCCAAGAGAAGGAAATTGCGATAGGAAGGTATGAGGTACTCAGGCTTCATTTGAACATTTTCCCAAGGATTTCATGATAGGACACTGTAGAGCAATCTGTATATGAGTCAATACCAAAGCAGAAGCCTTCTGATATACCATGGATGCAAGTTATTTGGGCATGTGTCTTCTTTATAATGAATACTAAGTTTAACGAAAGGAAGGATCTTCAACACTCATAACCCTGTGCCTGTAGGAAAAGAGAGTTGTAAGTCTCCATTTCTTCTTTATCATTCATAATCTAGAGGTGGCGACTGCTTTAAGCAGTTGTAATATCAATTTCTAGATGAACTGAATATTCCCCATACTTTAAAATTATAGAATAAAGATCATTACCTACGGGAAGAACTAAATGTAACATGCATTTATTCCAACTTCTTCCATTTATAGATAATAAAACTGAAGCCGGAAGAAGAATATGCTAATCAATAACACTGCTTCACTCTTTAAGTCTCTTTTGTAGAAAATAAGATTGATATATGTGAAAATATTCAAATATTTAATACAAAGACAAATTTCTAAATTTTCAACCTCATACTTGTAAATCACAAACAAGACATGAGATAGCAGTTAAGATTCAGCTTTGTCTACAATATGTTTTCTTATGGCATATTTTACTTTAATATTATTCCAGACCTCAGTAGAGATCACTTCTATCTTTGGACTCATTGCACTCAAAATTTACATCCCAGCTGAGCACATAAAATATGAGGGTAAGGTGCTCAGGCTCTGTGGGCAGACAGTCTTGTTCCAAATCCTGGTTCTATCATTTACTGACTGAGTGAACTTTGGGATAATAATGGCAAAATATTTGCTGGATACTTTTAATGATGTATGTACTAAGATTAGAAAATCATATAATGCTGTAAAAGAATACCTTAAATTTATATATCACCTTCACATGTAAGGTATTTTGCATCCAGAACGTTTTACAGAGATGATCTAATTTGTCATGCTGCCATCTAGTGAGACAGAATAGTGTCATATTAACCAAATCCCATTTTAATAAGATTAGTTTCTATTCCATATAGAATTAAATATATCAGACATCAAATCATGATCAAAGATATAAAATGTGGAAACTGCCCTTTTAGCATGATTAAGACACAAAATAAATGTCTATCATTTCCTTCAATGCTAGTTTAATAAAAGTTCTGTGCATTATGTTCCAAATATAGTAAATCAAGTTTAAAGAAAAAAAAAAAAGGAGTTTTAAGGAGTTTTCTAAGTTTTTGCACCAAGATTGTGAGAACCTAGACTAAGAGCCAGATCCCTTTCCTTTATCTTTTGCGCAATCTCTTCAAGACAATACTATGGCCTTTTAAGTTATTACCTTTAAGTTACGTGTCCCTGGTGGGGGTCCTTTGGAAGGAGAGAATAAAGCAATGCCAGTTATCAGGCCGCTTTTAAATACTGTAATATATACTATAACCTCCAAGCATAATAAAGATTTCTCTGTCTTTATAATAATTGCTATATGAGAGTCACTTGAAACACAAAAGTGTATTGCTTTGTACTGTTGGCTTTTGAGCTCATAAGTTTATGAAAATTTCCTTTGTGGAAGAAGAAGCCCTTCTATGAATCATTCACTTCTTAAGCAAGTCCAAGAAAGGGAGAAGATCTAAACAATTTTGACACCGCTCAAACTCGTTATTTTAAAACAATGCAATCCTTTTTAGCATCTAAAAGATGAATATGGCCTCTGAGATATGTGTGATGTTTGTTTTTTCAGGCTGCCAATACCCATATTGAATAGTAAGTTCAATAAGATGTACATATACATATTCTGGTTTTTTCTTCCTTCCTCTGCATGATGAAGTAGATCCATAAAACTTTGTACCACACGGCCATTGCTTACTAAATTCCATTCTCCCATGTAAAATAAACTCTGCTGTTAGAATACAGATTATGTCTGGAAATGTAAAAAGCAAATGACAGTACCTCAGCAGCCCTCTGCCACTCATAACCCCTCCTGATCTTTAGCATGCAGTGGGTATGGTGGTAGACATTACTGGGCTGGTATTTCAACCCATGAAACAGGTCCTGTCAAAGACCAGATGTAAAGTAATACTTCATCAGTGTGGATATTCAGCCAGGAATCAGAATCCCTGAATTATGTGATAGGCAAGAGCAAGTCAGGTAGTAGAATCATCAGCAGATCAGTCAAGAAAATGCAGAGACACATTTGAATGTGCCAATCACACAGTACAAGTCCAAGGGATAGAGTCAAACCAGAAATCACAAGGGATATAACGAGGATCAATGAGATGGCTCTGATAAATATTCTCCCACAAGTTTGTATTGTAGTTACCTTTTATTGGCCTATGTATGATGTATAACAGATTTCTTCTCACATGCATATTTAGAGGCACAGAACCCAGTTTTGAACAAATGGATAGAGGAAGGGCAATATATGAGAGTATTTATGCACATTATTAATGAACTATGCCTATGGGAGACAGAAGAAGAGTAGCTATGCCAATGTCTAGACAATGGTTGGCACCTATCTCCAAAAGGGGATCAAGGGGGCCTTGGCATTTCCCTCAACTTGACTGAACTGTACACAGACTTCTTCCTGACTGTAGGCCTCTGACATCCCTTTTCTTAGAGCATTTCTTTTAGAAAATTTGTAACTATAAATTCTTCCTCTGCCCCTTGAGATATAAATCTTTCAAAGCACCTCTTGACAGTTTAATAACCCAGGTATGTCTTTCTAAAGGAACTGGGAGTCATCCCTTTGAGATGCAATATCAAGGAAGATGGTGTCCCTATCTTCCAGTTTCTGTGGGAAAACAAGATGCTAACTTCAGTGACTGCCTTGCCCTCAAGTTGTTAAACACCTCCTGTCATAAGATATGAGAAAGTTCTCTTTTGCTTGGGTAAAGTTAATTAGCACACTCAGATGTCCCACCAGTGCCTCCAATCCCAGCTCTCCAGCCCTTTGTTTCATTGAAGTTGAGCTCTGACTTTGTTTTTCACTGACTACAAGAAATACTTTATTTATTTTATATAACAATATTACCATATCACTGACTATATTCCTTATGCTTTTATTCCTGTGACTTATTCATTCCCTAACTGGAAGCCTGTATCTCCCACTCCCCTTTATACCCTCCTCCCTTCCCCTCTAGCAACCATCAGTTTGTTCTCTGTGCTTAAAGGTTTGATTCTTCCTCATTTATTTTCAATTTTACAAGCTTTAACTTTTGTTAAAGTTTTTTTGTTGTTGTTTTCTCTCCCCTGTTACAATAGCCTTAAATAATGTCTTTCTTGACTGTTTCACTTTTTCCTGTGCAATTTTTGCTTTGCATTGGGCAACTGGAAAATATATTCTTCTAATCCATCTTTATGGGAAGATGGAGTAGATATAATCTTCCCACTATGTACAACTATTCCTTTTGCTGGATACAATTAAAACCAGTAGATAATATATAGAAAACAAACCGAAGAAGACTATGAAAGGTGGCAAAAAGAAGGTAGACCAGCTTGGCACTTCAGGTGCCAAGAAACAACAGGATAGTGGCTTCCCTAGGTTTTGTGTTTGCCTCATATCCCAGACTCAAAGTGGAAGGAGTCAGCAACCTAAATGCCAAGAGTCACAGACAACATAAACCCTAAGAAAAAGCTCTTTCTCTTTCCAAAAAAACAAAGAGGAGAGCAGCTTAGCAAGAAAGAAAAGTCTTAGATAATAATCAATCTGCTCCAGCCAAACACCAGAGAAAAAAATTGTAGCCCAGCCCCACCCACCCAGGCCAGCAAAGGCTAAGCTGGGAGCCTATACTTCCACCCTTCCTGGGCAATAACAAGAAACTTCAAACTCTCATGTTCTCATCCCCAGTCACCACCAGGGTGGCATCAGAGAAGGCCAAGTAGGGAGCCAGGAAATTTCATCCTGACTTGATAAATAGTCTTCCTCATTAAACCCCATCCCTGCGGTGGCAGTGGAAACCACATAGAAAGCCCAGATTTCTACCCACGTCCAGCAGCAATGAGGGGCGCCACCCCCTCCATACTGGGTTGATGTCAGAGGAGGCCTAAAGGAAAGTTGGGATTTCAACCACCCCCAGAGGGCCATTTCATATATTATTTTAGCAGAGGCCATGTGGGGAGCAGTAATGAGACACTTCTAACCCTGTCAGTCACAGAAGTTGTCTTTCAGGACTATTGGAAAGCCAGAATTCATACCCCTTATTCAGCAGTAACAATAGAGTTCCCTCTTCCTCAGGTGTCAATGGAACATGGACATCTACCTCCACCTTACAGTAATAAGGTAGTGCTCTCCACACTTCCCCTGCCAGAGTAGTGTCAGAGGAAAACAGCTAAAATAGAAGGCTTATATGAGATCAGTCTCATAACATAATATCCAAAATTTTTGTGTTAGCCTCATATCCCAGTTTTGAAACCTGAATACAGATTTCAATAGAAAATCACTTATCTTACAAATAACCAGGAATATTTTAACTTGTATTAAAAAAAAGACAATCATTGGGGCACGTGGGTGGCTCAGTCAGTTGAACGTCCAACTTCGGTTCAGGTAATGATCTCATAGCTTGTGAGTTCAAGCCTTGCACTGGGCTTTGTGCTAACAGCTCAGAGCCTGGAGCCTGTTTCGGATTCTGTGTCTCCCTCTCTCTCTGCCCTCCCCTGCTCATCCTCTCTCTCTCTCTCTCAAAAGTAAATAAACATTTTTTAAAAAATTTTTATTTTTAAAAAATAGACATCATATCAAAATGATAGAGATGTTAGAATTATCTAACAAGGAACTGAAAACAGCTATCTTGAAAATGTTTCAACAAGCAATTGTACACATGGCTGAAGCAGATGAAAAACCACAAATTCTCAGGAAAAAGTCTCAGCAAAAAATGGAAGCTATAAAAGGAATCAAATAAAAGTTCTACAACCAAAAACTAACAAATAAAATTTAAAAACAGATCACCTCAGTAGTACTATAAAGGGGACACAGTAATATCAGTTAACTGCAAGAAAAACAAAAAACAACAACAAAAAAAACACAAAAAACAAAGAAACAAAAACAAAAACAAACAAACAAACAAACAAACAAAAAAAAAAAACAGGAGAAATTACCCAATCAGAACCAGAAAAAGAAAATAAACTAGCAAAAGATAAATGGAGCCTCAGGGACCAACAGGACTATAAAATATATATGTAGCAATTGTGTCCTTAGAGGCATGAAGGGGAGTAGAATAAAAGGTGAACTAAAAAATAGTACTCAAAGAAATAGTAGTTGAAAGCTTCTAAAAATACAGAAAAAGAAATAAACCCACAAGATTCAAGTAATTGATGAATCATAAACAAAATAAACTTAATAATATCTACACTTAAGACACATCAGAGCCAAACTTCTGGAAACTAAGGGAAAAATCTTAAAAACAGTGAAAGAGTGGGAAAAAAACAGTGAAAGAAATAACATCTTCATTATAAGGGGGAAAATAATTTGAATGGCAGCTGATCTCTCATGAGAAACCAGAGAAACCAGAAAGAAATGGGACATGTCAAGTACTTGGGGAAAAAAAGAATCAATTCAGAATTCTATATTGAGTAAGAATATCCATTAGAAGTAAAGGAGAAGTCAAAATATTCTCAAATAAAGGAAAACTGAGAATTTCTCTTTAGCATAGCTACCTTAAAAGCACGGCTAGGCAAAGTTCTCTAAACAAAAGGAAAATGATAAAATGAGCAATCTTGGAACATCAGGAAGGTAGAAAAACACATGGTAAGCAAAAAATTGTGGGCAAACACAATAGACTTTCCTTCTCCTGTTGAGTATTCTAAATCATGTTTGAGGACTAAAGATAAATTATAATATTGATGTGATTCTAAACGTGTGATGAGCAAAGGCCTAAGACAAGTATGAGTGAGACAGGTTTCAGAAAGGTATGTAAAGAAAGGTAAAATTTCTACACTCCATGCAGACTGGCAAAATTATGACACCAATAGTCTGTGATCAGTTGTATTTATTTAATTTAATACCTATCACAATCACTAATAAAGTCATATAAAGAGATATTCAAGAAATCAGAATAGATATATCAAAATGGAATTCTTACAAGTGTCTGTGTTGGGGCGCCTGGGTGGCTCAGTCGGTTGAGAGTCCAACTTTGGCTCAGGTCATGATCTCGTGGTTTGTGGGTTCGAGCCCCTTATCAGGCTCTGTGCTGACGGCTCAGAGCCTAGGCCTGCTTCAGATTCTGTGTCTCCTTCTCTCTCTGCCCCTCCCCCCAACTTGTGCTCTGTCTCTCTCTGTCTCTCAAAAATAAATAAATGCAAAAAAAAAAAAGAAAATTTCTTAAAAACTGTCCATGTTACCTACAGGATTGGCAAGGAAGAGAGAAAAAAAAAATACAGAAAAAACAAACAGAAAACACAAAATAACATGGCGGATGTAAGCCCTAACATGTTAATACCTACATCAATTATAAATGTTCCAAATATACCAAGTCAAAGCAAGGTGTGGTGAAGTGGATTAAAAAACAAATACCAAATACATGCTGACTACAAGAAAGTCATTTAAATTACAATGATATAGGCAGGTTGAAAGTAAAAAGCTGGAAAAAGATATTTCATTAAAACATTAAAGAAACCAAAAGTGGCTATATTAATATCAGATTTTTCAAAAATGACTTCAGTGGAAAAGAAACTACGAGAGACTGAAGGACATTACAAAATGAAAATTCAGTCAATCTACTAAGAAGACATAGTAATCCTTAATATGTATACACCAAACAATAAAGCAGAAGAATATTTGAGACAAGAACTAATAGAGCTAGCTAAAAGGAGAAATAGTGAAATCCACAATTACACTTGGAAATTTCAATTCCTCTCTCTCAACAATTAATAGAAAATTAGACCAAATGAAACCCAGAAAAGATATAAGAGAAATTAATAACATAATACACCAACAGAATCTACTTCAAATTTATTAACTATTCCACAAATGTGTATAATACACATTATTTTCTTGTGTCCATGGAACATATAACAAGATAGACTATATTCTAGGATATCACATAAAACTCATCAAATTTAAAAGAATTAAAATCACACAGACACTTTTCTCTCACCACATGGATCAAAACTAGAAATCAGTAACAGAAAGATAACAGGAAATCTCCAAACATATGGAAACTTAAAAATACACTCCTAAAATCAAATCAGTAACCAAAAATCTCCCAAAAGAGAAAAGCCCAGGACCATGATTTCATGGGTGAATTATACCAACCATTTAAAAAATTGATGCAATCCTTCTCAAACTCTTGCAAAAATTGAAGAGAGGGGAACACTTCCAAACACATTTTACGAGGCCAGCATCATCCTGATATGAAAGCCAAAAAAGAGCACTACAAGAAAAAATATATATATTACAAGGCAATATCCCTGATGAGCACAGATCATCAAAAATCTCAACAAAATACTAGCAAACTTAATTCAACATCACATTAAGTGGATTATACACAATGATCAAGTGGGATTTATCCCTGGAATGCAAGGATGTTTCAATACACATAAATCAATAAATATGATACACACATTAACAGAATGAAGAATTAAAGATGCAGAAAATGGATTTAACAAAATTCAACATCCTTTCATGATAAAAACCTCTCAACAAATTAGGAATGTAACAAATATGCCAAAAGATAACAAAGACCACCTATGACAAGCCAATATCTAACATTATACTCAATGGTGAAAAACTGAAATATTTTTCTCTAAGATCAGGAACAAGACAAGGATGCCCATTCTCACTTCTATTCAACACAGTACTGGAAGTCATAGCCAAAGCAATTAGGCAAGCAAAAGAAACTAAAGGCATCCAAATTGGAAAGGAAGAAATTACACTGTCTCTGTTTGTAGATGACATGCTCTTATATATAAAAGCCCTAAAGAGTCTACAAAAATAACTGTTAGAGCTAATGAATGAATTTAGTGAAGTAGTAGGATACAAAATCACCATACAAAAATCAGATGCATTTCTATAAATTAACAAAAAAGCTATCTGAAAAAGAAATTAAGAAAACAGTCTCATTTATAGTAGCATCAAAAGCAGTAAAATATTTAGGAATAAGTGTAACTGAAAACTGTAAGGCATTGATGAAAGAGACTGAAAACAAATAAATGGGAAGATATCTTGTGTTTATAAATTGGAAACAGATGTACTATTCAAATGTTCTACTGATTCAATGTACTCCCTATCAAAATTCTAATGACATTTTTCACAGAAATAGAAAAAACAATTCTAAAGTTCATATGGAACCACAAAAGACTCCAAATAGCCAAAGCAACCTTGAGAAATAACAAAGATGGAGGCACTGTACTTCCTGATTTCAAACTTAATTACAGAACCATAGTAATCAAAAGTTTGGTACTGGCACAAAAACAGATACATAGACCAATGGAACAGAGTAGAGAAACCAGAAATAAACATATATGGTTTTCTAACCTTTGACAAAGGTGCCAAGAATATACAATAGGGAAAAGATAGTCTCTTCAATAAACGGTATTGGAAAAACTAGATATCCACATGCAAAAGAAAAGTGGACTTATATACTATACACAAAAATTAACTCAAAATGGATTAAAGACTTAAATGTAAGACCTGAAACTGTAAAACTCCTAGAAGAAAACATAGGGGAAAGCTCCTTGACATTGGTCTTGGTAATAATTGTGGGGACATGACACCAAAAGCACAAGCAACAAAGGCAAAAATAAATAAATAAGACAACAAACTAAAAAGCTTCTGTACAGCAAAGGAAACAATCAACAAATAAAAAGGCAACCTGTGGAACAAGAAAAGTATTTGCAAATCATATATCTGATAAGGGGTTAATACCAAAAAATATGCAGTGAACTCACACAACTCAATAGCAAAGAAAACAAATAATCTAATTTAAAAGTGGCAAAGGACCTGAATATATATTTTTATCAAAGAAGACATATAATGGCCAAGAAGTTTATGAAAAGGTGCTCAACATCACTAATCATCATGGAAATGCAAATCAAAAACACACCTCACACCTGTTAAGATGACTATCATCAAAAAGACAATAGATAAGAAGTGTTGGCAAGGATGTGAAGAAAAGGGAATCCTGGGACATCACTGGTGTGAATGTAAACTATTAACATTCATTATGGAGAACAGTATAAAGTTTCTTAAAAAAATTAATAATAGAACTACCAAATGATCCAGCAATCCCACTTCTGCGTATATATCCAAAGGAAATGAAATTGGTATTTTGAAGAAATGTCTGTACTCTCACATCCACTGCAGCATTATTCATAATAGCCAAGATATAGAAACAATCCAGTTTATTTCTCTAAGTGTCTGTAGACAAATGAATAGATTAAAAATGTGATTAAGACAGATATGGATATATAATGAAATATTATTCAGCCACAAAAATACGGGAATCCTGCCATTTGCAACAAGTTAGACGAACCTGGAGGACATTATGCTAAGTAAAATAAGCCAGACACAGAATGACAAACATGTTATGATCTCACTTATATGTGGAATCTAAACAAGTCAAACCTGTAGCACCAGAGAGCAGAACAGTGGTTGCCAGGGCTTCTGGATAGTGGAAATGAAGAGATGTTAGTCAAATGGTACAAACTTCCAGTTATAAAATGAATAAGTTCTGAGGTTTTAATGTATAGCATGGTGATTGTAGTTAATAATACTGTATCATGGGGGTGCCTGGGTGGCTCAGTTGGTTAAGCGTCTGACTTCAGCTCAGGTCATGATCTCATGGCTCATGAGCTGGAGCCCCACATCAGGCTCTGTGCTGACAGCTCAGAGCCTGGAGTCTGCTTTGGATTCAGTGTCTCCCTCTCTCTCTGCCCCTTCCCCACTCATACTCTATTTCCCTGTCTCTCAAAAATGAATAAATGTTTAAAAAATAATAATAATACTGTATCATGTACTTGATGCTAACAGTGTTAGTTCTTACCACACATACAAATGATAAATATGTGAGGTGATGAATGTGTTAATTACATTGATTGTGCTAATTGTTTCACAATGTGTATTAGTTCATCAAATTGTATACCTTTAAAAAAATCACATTATAAAACATAAATATATATAATTTTATTTGTCAAGTATACCTCAGTAAAGCTAGGGGGAAAAAACACACACCCCTAAATAATCTATGGGTCAAAGAGGAAGATACAAGGAAAATTTTAAAATACATTGAACTAAATGAAAATATAAATACAACATATCAAACTTTCTGAGACACAGCTAAAGCAGCACTAAGAGGGGAATTTATAGCACTAAATGTATGTATTACAAAGGAGAAAAAGTCTCAAGTCAATAATGTAAGTTCCTATCTCAAGAACCTAGAAAAAGAGCAAACAAACCAAAAACGAGGAAAAGAAAAAAATGATAAAAAGCAGAAATAAAAGAACTTAAAAAGAGAAAAACAATAGGGGCACCTGGGTGTCTCAGTCGGTTAAACCTCCAACTTTGGCTCAGATCATGATCTTGTGGTCTGCTCTCTGAGTTCAAGCCCTGCATCAGGCTCTTGCTTACAGCTCAGAGCCTGGAGCCTTTTTCAAATTCTGTGTCACCCTCTCTCTCTGCCCCTCCCCTATTCAGACTCTGTCTCTCTCTCCAAAAAATAAATAAACATTTGTAAATATTTTTTAAAAAAACACATGACAATATATAGAAAACAATAGGTAAAATCAATTAAACAAAGAGTTTGTTCATTGAAAAAAATCAATAAAATGGACAACTCTCTAGCAAGACTGACAAATTTTAAATGGGACACAAAAATTTCCAACATCAGGAATATCACTACAGACCCTGCAGACAACAAAATGATACAATGAAGAACTTTATACACACACATTTGAACTCTACACAACTTACCTTAAATAAGCAATTTCTCAAAAAACACCAAGTACCACAACTCACCAAATTTCACGTAAATAATATGAATAGCCCTGTAACTATGAAGAAAATCAAACTGTAATTTAAAAGCTTCCCAAAAAATAAATCTTCCCAGCCAGATGTTTTTTTGGAAAAATCTACCAAATATTTAAAGAATTAACACGAATTCTACATAGCTTCTTCCCAAGAAAAGGAACATGTCCTAATTCATTTTATAAAGCTAGTATTATCCTAAAGTCAAAACCTAATTCATTTTATAAAGCAAGTATTATCCTAAAGTCAAAACCAGTATTATCCTATATTAAAACAATAAAAAAAATTATAGACCAAGATCTCTCAGAAACAGAGACACAAAACTCTTTCACAATATATTAACAAATAATATATAAAAAGAATTATACACCATGGCCACATGGGGGGTTATTCCATGGATGGGATATTTGTTTAATATTAAAAAATTAATCACTATAACCCATCATATTAACAGATTAAAGAAGAAAAATCACATGACAATGTAATTGATGTAGAAAGTAACTGATAAAACAAAACATCCATTTATGATTTTAAAAATGCTGAAAATAGAAATAGAGGGACTTGCACAACTTGATATTTTTAAATCCTATAGTTGGAATTATACTTAACAGTAAAGACTGAATATATTTCCCCTAAGTTTGGGAACATAGCAAAGATGTCAGCTTTCATCACTCTTCTTCACATGGTGCTGGAAGTTCTAACTAGCACAGTAAGGCAAGAAAAGGCATACAGATTGGAAAGGAAGAAATACAACTGCCCTTATTTGCAGATGAGATGATTGTGTACATAGACTATCCCAAGGACTCTACAAAAATACTCTTAATGTGTTTAAGAGAGAGAACATGCGAGCAGGGGAAGGGGTAGAGAGAGACTTGTAAGCAGGCTCCACACCCAACATGAAGCCCAACCTAACACAAGGTTCCATCTCAAGACCCTGAAATCATGACCTGAGCAGAAATCAAGAGTCTGATGCTTAACTGACTGAGCCACCCAGGCACCCCTACTCCTAGAACTAGTAAGTGAAGTTAGCAAAATCACAGGACAAAAGATAAATATACAAAAAAAAAAATTCTATTTCTACATACTACCAGTAAATACATAGACACCAATATTAAAAACACAATACCATTCATTATGAATAAAACATGAAATATTGACCTATAAACCTAACAAAACAAGTTCAGGACTTGTATGCTGAAAAATACAAAATGCCACTGAGAGAAACCAAAGAGGGTCTAAAGAAATACAAAGACATACTGCGTTCATGGATTGGTAGACTCAGTGCTGAAAGACATAAATTCTCCAAAAAACAACATACAGGTTTAATAAAATTCTTATCAAAATTTCAGCAAGTAATTTTGTAGATGTAGATAAAAATATTTACAGTTTCTATGGAAAAGCAGAAGAACTAGCATAGTCAAAAGAATTTTGAAAAAAAGGAGAATTAAGTGAGAGATGCAGCGTACTGAATGTTAAGCCATTACATAGCTATAGTAATCAAAACTGTATGGTTTTGGCAGAGGAATAGACACATACATGGAACAGAACACAGAACTCAGATGGAGACTCATACACATGTGGCCAAATAATTTTAACAAAAGAGAAAAAAAACAATTTAGTGGAGGAAAGACAGTCTTTTCAACAAATGGTACTGAAGCAAAAGCATAGCCATGGGCAAAAACCAAACCTCAACCTAACCATCATATCTTATATTAAAATTAACTCAAAATGGATCACAGACTTAAATTTCAAATATAAAATAACAAAACTTTTCAAAAGAAACATAGAAGAAAATCTTCTGCATCTAGGAATGGGTAAAAGTTTTTAGATTTAAAGCACAATCCATTAGTGGAAAAACTAATAAATTGAACTTCACCAAAATTAAAACTTTTTGCTCTGTAATAGACTCTATTAAGAGTATGAAAAGAAGGACTATAGGCTGGGAGAAAATATTTGCAAATCATATATTCGATAAAGGACTTGTGTTGAGAATAAATAAAAGAACTTTCCAAATTCAACTTTATGAGGAAAAACAACCCAATTAAAAAATGGGCGAATATTTACACAGACATGTCACTAGAAGGTGGTAAATAAGCACATGAAAATACCCAACAAAATCAGTTATGAAAGTCAAATCAAAATCACAGTGACATACTATCACACACCCATTAGAAGAGCAAAAATAAAGCAAAGAGATAAAGGGACTGGAATTCTCATACACTTCTGGTGAGGATGGAAAATGGTACAATCGCTTTGGAAAACAATATGATAGTTTCTTTAAAATTTCAATATACACTTACCATATAATCCAGCCATTCCACTTCATTTATTTACCCAAGAGAAATGAGATCATTTATCCATACAAAAACCTGCATACAAACGCTTATTACACTTTTATTTGAGTTGTCAAAAACAATCCAAATGCTCACCAACAGGTGGATGGATAAACCAATATACCCATCTAGTTGAACAATGAAAAGGAACGAACCACTGATATACCTAACATCCTGGATAAATCTCATAATAGTTATTTTGAGTGATGGAAATAACACAGGGCATACTGTATGATTTCATTTATGTAAATTACTAGAAAATGCAAACTAATCTACAGTGACAGAAAGTAAATCAGTGGTTTCCTGGGGATAAGAGGGTAGAGGAGGAACAAGAAGCAGAGATCACAAAGGGGCATAAA
This sequence comes from Panthera uncia, assembly GCF_023721935.1. NCBI lineage: Eukaryota > Metazoa > Chordata > Mammalia > Carnivora > Felidae > Panthera > Panthera uncia. Next base: position 18,548,703 of record NW_026057580.1, read on the forward strand.
GAAACTTTGGGGACTGATATGTAGGTCCATTTTCTTGATTCTGGTGGTAGTTTCAGCGCATATATATATATATATATATACACACACACATAGATATAATTTGATAAATTTTATATATATATATATATATACACATATATATGATATATATATATATATATATATATGGTGGTAGTTATCATATGTATATATGGTAGGCCCATTTTCTTGATTCTGGTGGTAGTTTCATAGCATACACACACACACACACACACACACACACACACACATAGATATAATTTGATAAATTTGATATATATATATCATACACATATATATATGGTGGTAATTGTATAATTTGATAAATTTGATACATATATCAAATATATATACAATTTAAATATGTACTATTTAATGTACCTTAAATCAATTATTCCTCAATAAAACTGTTTTAAAAACCCATTTTTCTGGGGGGTGCCTGGGTGGCTCAGTCAGTTAAACGTCTGACCTCACATCATAATCTGATGGTTTGTGAGTTTGAGCCCTGCGTCGGGCTCTGTGCTGACAGCTCAGAGCCTAGAGCCTGCTTTGGATTCTGTGTCTCCCTCTGTCTGCCCCTCCCCTGCTCCAGCTCTCTCTCTCTCTCTCTCTCTCAAAACTAAATAAACATTAAAAAAAATTTTAAGTCCATTTTTCTGCCTTCTGCTTAGGATATAGAAACATACAGTGTCATCCCTACCTTCACACAAAAAATCCAAATAATCTGCAAAGTCAAAACTTCTGCATGCCATTAGAGAGATGGAGTTGCAGAGAAACCAACTAATCAGAAATCTAAGGAAAGATAGGAGCCTCCAAGGAGAGACACAATGCAAGCACTTGTTTGCCCAGGGTAGAGGCTGGAAAATTTGTAACAAATTGCTGGAAGAAAACTATAAGAGTATAGTGTGAGGATAGAGAACCCCAGACCTAATGAAAATCTGCAAACATTCATGTGCTTATAAGAAAGATTAAAGACATAGTAAAAGGGCTGAGAAAGCCTCCCTGACAGCGAATCACTTTAGGAAAAGAACAGAAAAAAACTGCTAGAAAAGTCCTGTCCATATCTTTCTCTCCATCTCTCCAGCAGAAGAAAAGCCTTAAAGGACTAGGGGAAAAGTAACAAACTCTGTTGCCCTCAGGCCAAGGATAACCTTGGATCTTTGGGAACAAAGTAGAAAAACTTCCTCTACTCCTGACTATGGGTAGGAAAATATCCTGAACCCACTCCCTTAGAGTCCAGAGAAGGAGAAGAGCAGGAAAACCAAGAAAACCCTATACTATAGAGCCAGACACATATCTCATGGCTCAGACTAAGGCTAAACTAGAGCAGAGATGCTCCCTCATCCACTACTACAAGGCTCACTTGTCAAATACCAAGTGAGAGCAACGGACTGCTGGGAAAGTGACAAGAGTGTGGAAAGAGACTTCTCAGGCACAGGCATGAGGAGAAGAAAAAAGTTAAAGTTGAAGATGGAGCAGACACTGAAAAGACGTTCTGGAAAACCAGCCCCCACTATAAATACAAGTTAATGCTAAGAGGAATTGAGGGCAATCATAGCAGCAATAAAACCCAAATCCAGCTAAAACCCTAACTAGATTGGCTCAACATCCCTCACATTGAAGTCCTAGCAAAAGAAAAGGCATGCTCATTTCCAGGCATGAGATCTACTTACATGAGTCTCTACTGCTTTACATAAGATGTCCTGCTTTTCACCAAACATTACAAAATTCCAAAGAAACAAAGAAACATACCTCCAAGAGACCAAGCAATCACACATCTAGTTATGAACTAGATGTTGGGCTAAAGAATTTTAAATAACTGTAATCATTACATTAAAGGCTCTACTGTAAATAGTGGATGCCGCGCAGGGTCAGTTGGGGAATTTCGGAAAATTATAATGGCAACTATAAGAACGAACATGATATTATGTGAAAGTAGATTGCAAGTATTTAAATATGTATATTGTAGGGACACCTGGGTGGTTCAGTCAGTTACACATTTGATGTTGAGGTCAGCTGAACCTGCTTGGGAATTCTCTCTCTCAACCTCTCTCTCTGCCTCCACCTTGCTCATGCTCATGCTCTCACTCTCTCTCCCTATCTCAAAATAAATAAATAAATAAATAAATAAACAAACAAACAAAAATTAAAAATAAATAAATACGTACATTGTAAACTCCATGAAAGACCCAACAAAACTTGAAAAATCAGTGAGACAACAATAATAAGCCAAGAATGGAGATAAAATGGAATAAAAAATATCAATCCAAGAGAAAGACAAAAAGAGGAATAAACAAAGAAAATTAGCTAGCAATATCCAGTAATCAATTAATATCCATAATTATTTTTGATATAAACAGTCTAAATGCATCAAGTAAAAGAAAACAGTGCTGTCACCTTGGATGAAAGAGTATGTCTCGGGGCACATGGGTGGCTCAGTCAGTTAAGCGGCCGACTTCGGCTCAGGTCATGATCTCGTGGTCCGTGAGTTCAAGCCCCGCGTCGGGCTCTGTGCTGACAGCTCAGAGCCTGGAGCCTGTTTCAGATTTTGTGTCTCCCTCTATCTCTGACCCTCCCCTGTTCATGCTCTCTCTCTGTCTCAAAAATAAATAAATGTTAAAAAAAGTTTAAAAAAAAAAAAGAGTATGTCTCAATATGTGATACCTGTAATAAACCCATTTTAAACATAAATACATAGATAAGGTTAAAAGAGATAGAATGAAAAAAGAGATACTCTGGAAATACTAATCAAAATTAAACTTAAGAAGATATATTTCTTTCAGACAACATCGACTTCAGAACAAACATAATCATGAAGAGAAGTACCTTGTGAAAGGAGTCAATTCACCAAAAAGACATAAAAATCCTAAGGTGCCTGCCAATACAGCTTAAAATTTTTTTTTAAGTTTGTAATTTTTTAATTTGTTTTTTACTTTAGAGAGAGAGAGCATGAGCAGGGGAGAGGCGAAGAGGGAGAAAACCCTAAGCAGGCTCTATGCTCAGCACAGAGCCCATCACAAGGCTCCAATTAAGAGTTGGACACTAAACTGACTGAGCTACCCAGACACCCCTAGAGCTTCAAGTTTTTTAGTAAAAACTCACAGTTTATGACTGCTCAGTCGGTTAAGCATCTGACTCTTGATTTCAGCTCATCTCATGACCTCACAATTCGTGAGTTTGAGCCCCATGTCAGGCTCAGTGCTGACAGTGCAGTCTGCTTGGGATTCTCTGTCTCCCTCTCACACTGCCCCTCCCCCTCCTCTCTCTCTCAAAATAAATAAATAAACATTAAAAAAGAAAACCATAGAACTAAAGAAGGAGACTAGTAAGTCTATAATTTTACATGGGCACTCTATCATTCCTCTTTCACTAATCAATAGAACAAGTAGACAGAAAATCAATATGAATATAGAGGAACTGAATATTCCTATCAATAAACTTGACCTAATTGACATGTATGGAACACTCTATCTAATAACGGCAGAATACACATTCTTTTTAAGAGCACAAGGAACATTCACTAAGATCAAGAATATTCTGAACTGGAAAAAAAAAAAAAAAAAAAAAAAAAAAAAAAAAAAGAATATTCTGAACTGTAAAGCAAACTTCAACAAATTAAAAAGTATTAAAATCATACAAAGAGTATTTTCTAGCCATGACAGAACTAAATCATTAATCAAAACCAGAAATATTAATACATAATCCCCATATGTTTGGAAATTAACACATTTCTAAATGTATCATAGGTTAAAGAGGAAGACACAAGATAATTCAGAATATACTTTGAATTGAATAAAAATAAAAACAGCATATCAAAATGAGACGCATTAAAGCAATGCATAGAGAGAAATTTATAGCATGAAATGCTTATATTATTAAAAACAAAGAGGTCGCAAACCAATGACTTAAGCTTCCACGTTCATAAACCAGGAGAAAAAAAAGAAAAAACTAAACCCAAAGCAAGCATAAAAAAAAGGAAATAATAAAGAGAAAATAATGAGACCAGATAAATAATAGAGAAGAATCAATGAAACCAAAAGCTAAATACTTTAAGAAGATCTAAAACATCTTTTTAACCTCCAGTTGAAGAGATAGTCTTATTAACCTCCAGTCTGATTTCTAAGAAACAAAACAGGAAACATGCAAATCACCAAAATCAGGTAAAAAAAGAAGGGACATCACTTAAGACCCTCTACATATTAAATGGATAATAAAGGTGTTTTAGTTTTCAATCCCTGGCATAATAAATCACCACAAATGTAATGACCCAAGCAATACTCATTTATTATCTCACAGTTTTGGAAGTCAGAAGTTCATTTTTTTTAAGTTTATTAGTTTATTTATTTTGAGAGAGAAAGAGAGCACACCAAGGTGGGAGGGGCAGAGAGGGAGGGAGAAAGAGAGAATCTCAAGCAGGCTCTGTGCTGTCAGCCCAAAGTCCCTGACAAGGGGCTCAAACCCAGGAACCATGAGATCATGACTGGAGCTGAAATCAAGAGTCAGATGCTTACCCAACTGATCCACTCAGTCACCCTGTAGGTCAAAAGTTCAGATGGGCTCAACTGGGTTATCTTCTTAAAGTTCCAGAAGGCTGAAATCAAGGAAGTTGACTAGACATGGCTCTTATCTGAAGGCTCTGGGAAGGAACTTTCTGTCTGCCCATTCAAGTTATAGCCAGAATTCAGTTCTTTGAGATTAGGTCCCTGATTCCTTGCTGGCTATCATTGGGAGTTTTTCACAGCTCCTAGAGACCACCCACATTTCTTCCCACAGGAGCCTCCATCACCCGACCCTACCCCTGCCATCTTCAAACCAGCAATGAGTCAGAGTTCTTCTGATGCTTCAAATATCCCTTATTTCATCTTCTGCTACCAGCCAATGAAAACTGTTCTGCTTTTAAATGGTGCACCTATTTAGGACACCCAGTCCCACCCAGATACTCTATCTTAATATCACTGATTAATAACTTTAACTATATCTGCAAACCCCTTTTGCCATGTAATGTAACATAATCATGGGAATGATGCTCATCATATTCACAGGGAAAGAAATTATATAAAGGGAAAAGTCTTTCAGGGTCAATCAGGGTCTTAGAATTCTGCATACCACAAGTGAATATCATGAACAATTATATGCCCAGGAACTTTGACAACTTAGATAAATTGAATAAATTCCATAAAAGACATAAAGTGCTAAAAATCATCAATAATTAAATAGATAACCTGAATATTCCTGTATCTATTAAAGAAACAGAATTTATAGTTTAAAAACAAAAAAAGACCAAAAAAAAAAAAAAAAATACCACTCCAGGCCCAGACTACTTTATTGACATATTCTACTAAACTTTTGAGGAAAAAATAATAGCATTCCTCACAAGAGCTTTCAGACTTCAATCAGGAGGAAACACTCCAGTTCATTTTTTGACACCAGTATTACCCTCATACCAATACAGACAAAAACATTAGGACAAAAGAAAACTACAGACTGGTATCTCTAATAAACACAGATTGAAAAACCCTCATCAAAATAGTGGCAAACTGAATCCTGCAGTATAGAAAAAGGGTAATATATCCTGACCAACAGATGCTATGCTGAGAAAAAGCTAGATTCATCAAGGCCGGTTCAAAAGTTTAAAAGAAATCAATCAATGTAATTTACCTACTACCCAACTAATGATGAAAACCTACAAGATCACTGCAACAGATGCAAAGAGCATTTGACAAAATCCAACATCCATGACTGACAAAAACTCTTAGCAAAGTAGGAACAGAAAGGAAATTTCTTAATCAGATAAAGGTCATCTACAAAGTACTTACAACCAACATCAATACTTAATAGTTAAGACCTAACACTTTTCCCTAAGACCAGAAACAAGGCAAGGACATCTACTCTCACCACCCATACTGATAATTGGACTGAATATCCTAAAAAGGCAAAAACCTGCAAAATAAATAAAAGCCTACAGATTGAAAAGATTAAAAACTTTTTTACAGATTTACAGATTAAATTTACAGATTAAACACTGTATTCTCAAATGACATGTTAATCTACATAGAGAATCCTATGCAATCCACCAATCTATTAAAACTAATAAGTGGGTTTAACAAAGTTACAGGATACAATATCAATATACAAAAATCAGTCATATTTCTATCCACTAGCAAAGAAAAATTAGAAATCGTATTTTTTTTTATTTTTTAATGTTTATTTATTTTTGAGAGAAAGAGAGAGACTGTGAGCAGGGGAGAGACAGAGAGAGAGGAAGACACAGAATCCGAAGCAGAATCCAGACCCTGAGCTGTCAGCACAGAGCATGACAGGGGCGTGAACTCATGTCCACAAGATCATGACCTGAGCCGAAGTTGGACACTTAACCTACTGAGCCACCTAGATGCCCTTGGAAATCAGATTTTTTTTAAATTTCCATTTGATTATAGCAGCTCCAAAAATATAAAATATTAAAGTATACATATGGCAAATCTATGTGCAGTATTGTTATACTAAAACTAAAAGGAAACTAATGGAAGAAATCTAAGAAAATCAAAATGATGAAGAGATATGGAATATTCACGGAATGGATGACTCAATACTGTAAAGATGTCAATTTTCCCAAAACTAATCTATTAATAAAACTCCAATCAAAACTTTTAGCCAATTTTTTTTATCAAAATCAATATACTGATTCTACAACTTATATAAAATCTGGAAGATCCACAATATTGTAAAAATAAGAACAAAATTAGAACACTCACACTACCCCATTTACTCACTATAAAGCTAGAGTGATATTGGAGAAAGGACAGACATATAGATCAATGAAACAGAACAGAGTCCAGAGATAGATCAACATATATATGGCCAATTGATTTTTTTATAAACGTACAAAGGCAATTTAATGAGGAATTGATAGCCCTTTTAATAAATGGTCCTGGAAAAATTAGATACCCCATGCCAAAAAATAAACCGTGTAAAATTACTCATGCATTTTATACAAAATAATCCAAAATGGATTACAGATCTAATTATAAAATGTAAAACTATAAAATGTTTAAAACAGAGAAGAAAATCTTTGTGACCTTGGGTTGAGAAAAGATTTCTTAGATATAATACCAAAAGCACAATCCATTTAAAAAAAAAATCAATTGGGCTTCATCAAAATTAAGGGCTGCTCTATGAAAGATACTGTGAAATAACTGAAAAGATAAACCATGGATTCAGATGAAATATTTACAAATTATATATCTGATAAAGGACTTACATCCAGAATACATATAAAGATCTCTCAATATTCAATAGTAAGGAAACAACCCCATTTTTTTAATAGGGTTTATTTATTTTTGAGAGACAGAGACAGAGCACGAGAGGGGGAAGGGCAGAAAGAGAGGGAGACACAGAACCCAAAGCAGGCTCCAGGCTCTGAGCTGTCAGCACAGAGCCCGACACAGGATTCTAACCCACGAACCACGAGATTATGACCCGAGCCCAAGTCAGTGCTTAACCGACTGAGCCACCCAGGAGCCCCAGGAAACAACCCCATTTTTAAATGGGCAAAAGATTTAAACAGCTGATCCACCAAAGAAGTTATGTAGAATACAAATAAGCTTATGAAAAGAGGCTCCACAAAACTAGTCATTGGGGAAACACAAATTTAAACCACAATGAGATATTACCATTACACACCCATCAGAATGTGCAATACAGAGGAACTGGAACTCTCACATACTTCTTGTGGGCATGCAATATACAACCACTTTAGAAAATGACCGTATTTTCTAACAAAATTAACCAACCATTACCATACAACCCAACAATCCTATTCCTTGATATTTACCCTAGTGAAATAAAGCTTCACACACCTAGTGAAATAAAAGTTCACACAAAATTCTGAATGTGAATGGTTACAGAGGCTTTATTCATAATCATCAATGACTAGTATCAATCCACATTTCTCTCACATGAAGACTGGATAAAGAGACTGTCGCATATTCATTCAAAGGTATACAACTCAACAATGAAAAGGAACAAACACACAAAAATTGGATGTACCTCAAATGTGTTAAAAGAGTATTGTGTTGAAAGAAGCCAGATTCAAAAAGCTACACACTGCATGATTTAATTTATATGACATCCTGGAAAAGGAACAACTAAAGTGAAGGAGAACATGTAATAATGAAAACCACATCAGTGCCAGGGGCTGGGATGGGTGGTGGGTTTTTATTATAAAGGGGCACAGGGAACTTTACCAGATGATGGAACTGTCTGTATCTTGATTATAGTGGTGTTTACATTACTATATACATTTGTCAGAATTACATACTAAAGTGTAGAATATGTGTATCAGTAAGTGTCTAATATTGTGTATCATTAAATCTGAATACGAATGAAACAAACCTATCCTCCTATAAACATCCACTGAGGGACAATTCCTTTGCAAAATTATGAAGTCAATAGTTTATGTTCAACAACTCACACCTACTTTTTAAATTCCTCCTCCCCAGTTATTAATAATCCGTGATATGCCCCCACCGCTACTTAGCAGTCCTCTCAGGCTTATGTCCCAGGGAGGCTCTGTGTGAGAATTCTCCTTCCCTGGAGTAACCACTAGCAATCTCCTTTCCTGATCACTAAGGAGTCTGTTAATTCCTAGACTTCAATGCCATCATTCAAATACAAGACTCTCAAATCACTCTGGGGCCCAAGATGAGAATTTTTTCAGACCCAAGGTCTTTCCTTGAAGTCCTCAAATAATATCATACAGGCAGTCATAAGATTGGTTTTATATCAACTTCAAGAACCAGTGCTGCAAAGAGGAGTTTCTACAGCAAATAATTCCTCACCAGGAGAGCCCCTTTTATCCAACACAGATTTCTCTTTTCTGTAGTTCTTTAATCCAAAATCTCATTTGCGTAAATCCTCCAGGCTCAAACAGATCTGGGTTAAAAATCCCAGCTTTGCTCTTCGGAGCTGTCTGTCTTTGGGTAAACTACTTTTCTTCTCTTTGTTTTGGTTTCCTCACATTTTACAGGGAAATGAATCACATCTTCCCCACACAGACTCTGTGGAGATTAAATGAGATAATGCCCTGAGCACAGGATCTGATACAAAGTAAACAACTGGTAAGTGTAACTACCACTGCTGTTATTATCCTCAGCAACACTGGCTCTGAGTAAGAATCAAGCCGGCAACTATACAAATGCACATATTTACATGACTAACTAAATGAAGATGAAGCTATTCACCATGGGAAAACAATTTAAAGAGACCCAGCTCTGCTTTCTACAAGGGCTGCTTCCTAACATATGTAAAAAAGCAATGATAATTGCCTGTTATGACTTACTTTAAGACCCACCTCATTGGTAACTAAATGCCACACTTGCAAATGTTAACATCATAGACAGAATGACATTTTGCCCCACTTCGAAGATTTAAGCTACTCTCACCCTAATTATCACAAACACATTAACCGTCTAAATCCCTTCACAGGCATCAGGAATTTGTTTAGCCACCCAAGAAAGAAAAAAATAACAGCCAGAATAGCCTATTTCATAACTATTTCATTAATTATCTTGGGAACTCAGAACTATGGTCTCAGTCCAGCAACCACAGGCCACTGGTAAGAGTGACTATGGCAACCACGTTGGTGCCCCCATCCTGACAACTTAACAGGAGACATTATGACAGGAGGTATCAGGAGTTACCGTTGCCACAGACACTCTTAGAGACAGCTAGTGGTTGCTTGGTAACCTGCTCTCCTGTACGGGGTTAGCACAAGATGAAGTGAGGAGCTAACGAGGGCTGACGTGAGTTCATACTTACTTGAAAGACGGAGAGAAGGTAGGATGCAGCCAAACATTTCCAAGAACGAAAAGAGCTCAAAACCCATTATATCCTCGGAGATTACGTTATAATTTCTGCCAGCATCACTTGTAAAACACACCTGACATTTTACTAGTGAAAGGAGCGACTTATAAAATTAATTATTATTCTCTATGAACTCTCTATATGCATACATATGATTGCAACGATTCACTTAGTAGCTCCTAATATTAATTATTGATTGACTCTCCTGAGGACTACAACTTATTAAATCTTATTTGTAAAAACAACAGAGTGGCATCAATAGGAGTGTTGAACAGCCGTTGATTAATGAGGGAGCCTAATCATCGTTGAATCCAGGGGAGTGTTTTTTCCCCATTTCAATCCATTTGGTTGTATTATATTGCAACTTTAAATAGCAGCACTAAGAGTAAGCCCCATGAAAATCATTGTTTTTATAAAGAGAAATGAACAAATCCTTTAAAGAGTATTAACTGTCATTAGTAACCTATGACAAACCAAAATCACAATCTCCTACAATTCTTTATAATTTAAAATATAAGTATGCTCAGAAAAGAAGTTTCTTTTCCTTTCTGGAAATACGTTTTTGTTTCACTGAATCTTTCTCATTGCCAATTTTACAATGACTCTGTAAAGATTATGCTATATGATATTTCCAACATCCCTACCTTATTCTAGGGTCTAGGAGATCCTTATTTGGTCTCAGGAATCCTGGGAAGTAACTGAAAAAGACAAACAGGACTTGGAGAAGAGACGTGGATAAATGTGCTATTTCGGTCTTTCAATAAGGAGTCAGACTACTTCAAAAAGATAGTCTTGGCCACAAAGCCAATAGTATTTCTAATGACAGGGAAAAATCTGTTGTAAGATGGTCGACAGGACTGATAGGGAAATTCCAGTCCCTGACCAAAGACTCCCTTTCCGAGTTCTTCCTACCCAGCTTGCCGAGCGCGTGCACTCGCACGAGCGCCAAATTACTACTAATGCGGAATGCGGAAGTAACAGACTATAAATTGTTCCCTCTGCTTAAGCTCAGGACTCAGACCCCTGGAGAGTGATCTCTTCTGTGCCCGCCAGTGTGAAGTAAACCTTCTGCCTTCCAAGATCCCTGAGTGCCGCTTGGTTCTTCCACCAGGGCAGACCAGGTTCTGTAACACTAGAAGAAGAAAAGGATAAATGAATACACTAGGCCACTACTGCCTAAACTAGAAAAAAAATAAGTGAAATTGCTCTTATGAATCAATTTCCTAGACCCTGTTCGCATGCAGCTTGAAAAGGCACTACAAATAGTGAACATCTCAGAACCAAAATCATTTAAATTACAAATGGGAAACATTTTTATAACTATCCATGCAGTTATTCATTAAATAGTTATTAAGCTACTACTATGGGCCAGGCACTGAATATAGAGTTCCATTTTTAAAAATAGAACTTATCTTATTTTGATATCTTGGAATAGGTTTACTTTATAGACAATGAATATACTGAAGAAAATCAGTGATTTTTAGTCTTTTAAAAATTGCATAAATTACATATGTTGGTTATACATATCTGATTTTCCTTAGTCTTAATCCTCACACAGCTCCTGTTCACTTCTGTAACCCAGGGGACCTGACTGAGATACAGCCTGGGCTTTCAGCCTCTAGTCTCATCTGGCTGCCAGCCTGATTATGCCAATGGGAGGCTATTTAAGGTTCCTGGTACCAATTCCAATGTGGGGGTGGGGTTCCTTACACCAACAAGTAATTCTCAAAACACCAACAGCGTGTCCAAAAATTCAACTTTATTATGGGTGGCTTAGTCTGTTAAGCATTCAACTCTTGATCTCCCCTCAAGTCATGATCTCACCATTTGTGTTACCAAGCCCCATGTTGGGCTCTGTACTGACAGCATGGAGCCTGCTTGGGTTTCTGTCTCCCCCTCATTTTTGCCCCTTCCCTGCTTGTATTCTCTCTTTCTCTCTCAAAATAAATAAATAAACTTAAAAAAAAAATTTTTAACTTAATTCTGACACTATCCAGGAGCAGCATCAGATTCCACAGGTTTAAGGCTCAGTCCCACAAAACTAGCCTCCCACTTTTCTTTTCTTTTTTAATTTTTTTAATGTTTATTTCTGACAGACAGAGAGAGAGAGAGAGAGAGAGAGAGAGAGAGAGCATGAGCGGGGGAGGGGCAGAGACAGAGGGAGACACAGAATCCGAAGCAGGCTGCAGGCTCTGAGCTGTCAGCACAGAGCCCGACGCGGGGCTTGAACTCATGAACTGCGAGATCATGACCTGAGCCGAAGTCAGATGCTTAACCGACTAAGCCACCCAGGCACCCCAGCCTCCCACTTTTCAACCCCCTGACAGTTCAGACATCACTAGGAAGCTTCTGACCAACAGGCTACAAATTGGAGCTTCTCACAACCTTCTCCTCTGTTTCAATTAATTTGCTAGAGTGGTTCACAGAACTCAAAGAAATGTTTTTCTTACCAGATTACCAGTTTATTACAAGGGGATAAAACTCACAATCACCCAGAGGTAAGAGATGCATAAGGCAAGGAATGGGGAAGGGGTGTGGAGCTTCCATGCCCTCTCCAAGCTTGCCACTCTTCCAGAACCTTCTTGTGTCCACCTATCCAGAAGCTCTCCTTTTGGGTTTTTATGGAGGCTTTATTAAGTAGTCATAATTAATTAAACCATTGGCCATTGGCGATTAAATCAACCTCCAATTCCCCTTCACTCCCCAGAAGTCAGGGTGTGACTGAATTTACCAACCCTCTTATCACCTAATTGGGTCTCTTGGCAACCAGCCCCATCCTTAGGTGGGGGCCATAGTCACATCATTAACATAACAAAAACTCCTTTATAACTCTCATTCTTAGAAAATTCCAAATGTTTTAGGAGCTCTATGTCAGAAATGGGGACGAAAACCAAATATATACTTCCTAGCATAAATCACAATATTCCAGAGTTAACTGTGAAAAATGGATGGCAGGAGGAAGGAAGAAGCCCGGGTTTTTCTCTCTGTGCCCCATCCTCTGCCTCAGAGTCTCCAACATGGTTCCAGCTTTAATAGGGTGACTTCAGCCCCTGGGGCTTATTAGTTAACATCACCCCATTGTCCTTTGTCTTCAGCCTGGGAGTGGAAGTGGCAATTTGCTGTTGCTAATTTCTGGGATGGCTCAACACTCTCTGTCTCTTTAAAGCTTCCACCACCTGAATGATCAATTTCCAACACTAAACTCTATGTTTTAAATACATAGAGTAGTGTCAATTTTAATGGTAGAACCCTGATTGATATACTATGTAACAGAGAAATAGTTGGACACAATTTGAATTATCAATAATGAGAAGATAGTTAAATCAATTATGTTACAGTCAGAAAATTTTACTGCTATGATTATAAAGCCTTCATTCTAGGATTATAAAGACTTCTAAGGAACAAGGAAATGATCATGACATATAATGTTTAGTGAATAAATTTAGAATGTAAAGAAACCTACTGTATGACTATAACTTTAAAAGAAAATCAGAAACCCTATTTAAGGGCAATAATGAGATCCTGGGTGAATCTTTTACTGTACTTAATTTTTTTTCTGTCATGTATTATCATTTCTATCAGTGAACAAAATAATATAAAAAATATACACATTCCTCAGTGACTGCCCGTTTGGAATTTACTTTCACATATAGGACGGTTCTATAGCATAAACATGATAGATCTATGATACTTAGGGTGTGATTTGAAAGTCTCTAGCCAAACATCATTTGTCCTATTATCCTATAATGAGAGCCTGATAACCCAACATGAAGAGTATGTTTTAGTGTTTGTCAATGAAAATAAAGGTTCGTTTAACTCTATAATATTGTATGTAACTGGTAATACAGGAGCCAACTAACAGACGATGTGGGATTCATTTATTTAAATAGCCCTAAGCACCTACTGGAATCTTTGGAAAGTAGCACTGGGAAGGATCAAAAGACAGAACATATACGATTAAAGGTCTGGCTGGGTACCAAGTCCCAAAGCTTGGCACACTTAGAAGACAATGGCACCAGGTACCCAAAAGGAACTGGCAAAGAGAATTTGAAATTTGCAAGAGTTAGGGAGGGAGAATTTTTCTAAGACTGATCTGTTTCATGTGTCTTCAGATCAGTTCAACCCTGTGTACTCAAGGAAATCTTAACAACCATAACCATCTATTTGTGGACTACAGGGCATCAGTCTTCTGTGACACAAAAGTGAGATTGAAATCACTTTTGATGTAATGGTTGGAACAACACTAATAAAATCCTGTCAAGCTCCTGGGCTTTTTAAATTCAATGTTACTACTCCCACCACCCCACTAAAAAAGTCACTAAATTCATAGCACAGGCATTCATAAACAAAATATAAATATGCAAAAAAAAGTAAACAATGTAAGAAGAATAACATTATTTTTGGAGCTGGAAATCAAACTGGATGTATTTTAACTATTTTAACTGGTATAAGACAGTTGACGGTGGAAAAAAAAAAAAACAAAAAACGGAGAAACAATCCAATTTACACAGGGGAATCCCACAAAGTACAGGAATTGTCACCCATACTACCCCAGGAAGAAGGAATGAAGATGAAGTTTAAAAAGATTTAAACGAAAGTCTGTACAAGTAGTTATTTCTCTACTCGATCTCATGAGCTCCTTCCAAACAAGTAACCACTCAGCAGAAGAATGGAGGTTTGCTGTATGGATTCCTGGATATGGAGACAGCAAACATAATTGGAAACGGGCAATAAATAAAATGTATGCATTGAATGTTGAAACCACTATCTCTCTTCCCTATATTGGCCCTCAGGACACAAGCGGCAAATGTAAATCACTATACTTAAGACCGAGATGAAAGTACTCAGGGGGATATGGTTAGACCATGAGAAAAGACATAAACATATTGGCATCAAAGACTTCTCACTGAAAACAGCTCAGACAGGTCATGCTACAATAAAGTCTAAAGCCTACTAGCCACATAAATGTGGATACAGCCTCCACTCAGTTATTTCCCATGTTTCAACATAAGTAGCCATCACTTCACACCCATTAGGATGGCTCCTATAAAATAAATAAATAAATAAATAAATAAATAAATAAATAAATAACAAGTGCTGATGAGAATGTGGAGAAATTGGAACCTGTGTGTACTCTTGGTGAGACTGTAAAACGGTGCAATCACTTTGGAAAACAATGTGGAATTTCCTCAAACAAAAGTAGAGCTACTACATGATCCAGCAATCCCACTTCTAGGTGTATATCAAAAAAAAAAAAAAAAAATCAAAAATAGTGTCTCAAAGACATATTTATACACCTATATTTATGACTGGGTTATTTGCAACAGCCAAGAAATGGAAACCACTAAAATGTCCATCTATGGATGAATGGATAAACACGATGTTGCCTACACATACAATGGAATATTTTTCAGCCTTAAAAGAAGAAAATCCTATGACATGATACCACATAGATGAACCTTGAGGACATTATACTAAGTTAAATAAGCCAGAAACAACAACAAAAAAATACTTTTGATTCCACTTATATGAGGTATCTAAAATAGTCAAATTCATAGAAACATATGGAATGGTGGTTACCAGAGGCTGAGGGAAAAGGAGAAAGGGAAATTGTTTAATCGGAATGGAGTTTCAGATTTACAAGGTGAAGAAGTTTGGAAGATCTATTTCACAACGGTGTGAATATACTTAACTCTACTGAAATTATCCTTTAAATGGTTAATATGCTTAAAAAAAGAAATACACAAGTATATTCATTCACACTCATATGTATGTTTGCATATGTATGTAGGTTTTTAGAATATTTGCAAGTAGACTGGGTAAGTCATAGGCTAGGGCAAAAGGGAAACGATGTGTTTATTTGTTCTTTTTTTAAAAAGTTAATGTGTTTTTTTTAACCATATTTACATATTTTTTCAACTAAAAAAGCCAAATAAAGGGGCACCTGGGTAGCTCAGTTGGTTGAGTGTCTAATTCTTGATTTTGGCTCAGGTCATGAGGTCATAGTCTTGGGATCCAATCCCGAGGCTCAGCGCAGAGCCTGCTTGGAATTCTCTCTCTCATTCTCTCTCTCTGTCTCTCCCTTGCTCCCTCTTATGCTCTCTCTCACATGTGCTTTCTCTCTCTCTCAAAATAAAAACTTTTTTAAAAAGCCAAATAAATTATAAAATATGCTCCTTCCACACTCCTGCCACCCTCACTCTACCTGGAAACCCTAACCCAAAGACTGACTGGTCAGAATTACAAAAAGCTTACCTCCTCAGTGTGGGACAATTTGTTGGTATCATTCATACTCTAGAGTGCCCTGTAAGCACAGGCTCAAACTAGTCTCCAGCGGAAACCACATCTTGCTTAACTCTCTTCTCTGGTTATCCTGCCTCCCTCTCTCAATTTTCCCTGAGTGCACTCCCTTAAGAAGTAACTTGTACAAGTGTTCTGATCTCAGGTTGTTTCTAGGGAGCCATACATAAGACAGCATTCTATATTTTGCCTTTATGTGCTACCTAAGACTTTACTTGTTATTGTCTTTGCTACTACATCATAAGTCTTTGAAGATAGGGTCCATGTGTCTTTCTCTACAGTGTTATCAACAATGCCTCACAGAGTACCAGGTACAAACATGGTCAGTGTGCAGTAAGTAATTGTTGAATGAATATTAAATGAATCTAAGTATCATTATCCTGCCTCAGTGAGGAGCAGGGTTGAACCATATGCTTTTGACCAATTCCTGGCCCATGATAAATATTCACAAGTGCTGGGATGTCTACCACAAGAGGGAAGTAGAACTGGAAGTTTCATGATGCTACTCTTTGATCTGTTGACCGATGAACCTTGTCTACTTGCCTGGACATAGTTAATTATATGATTTTCACCTATTCTGCGTGACTACTTAGGCAGTAGTCTGTCTTAGGGTAATTTAAGACATTGGCCCCTTCTTCCATTGTCAATCTGTAATCCAAAGCAGTTAAACCACCTATCAAACGGTGGCATCTTCTTCAAGTATGAAAGTGAATGGGAAATTTTATATCTCCATAATTTGGAAAGTGGAAGTAACATAGATCACCAGGGAAAAAAAGTTTATTTTCTCTGGAAAATTTACTTTATGCTCTCTCTCTCTCAAAACAATAAACATTAAAAAATAAATAAATAGGGGCACCTGGGTGGCTCAGTCAATTGTCTGAATTCAGCTCAGATCATGATCTCACTGTTCATGACTTCAAGCCCTGTGTTGGGCTCTGTGCTGACAACTCAAAGCCTGGAGCCTACTTCAGATTCTGTGTCTCCCTCTCTCTTTCTCTACCCCTCCACCACTCCCCCCACTCGTGCTCTCTCTCTCTCTTTCTCTAAAATACATAGCATAAATAAATAAATAAATAAATACGAGACAGAGACCACAACAGACCAAGAGAAAAAATGACTTCAAGAACAGAGTATATTCAGGGATATGAAAACTATCCCCAAAGAAATAAGCTATTATATCCTAAAACAGAAAGCAAAACTAATATTAATAATAATAATAATAGTAATAGAAGAAATGAAAAATTTAATTTAAGAGTTTGAAGACAAATAAACTTGATGCATACCCCCCAAAAAAAAAAAAAAAAAAAAAAAAAAAAAAAAAGTAAAGTAAGGTATAATAACTTAAACTAAAAACTGAGGAGCCAGTTCAGGGGATTCAACATCCAAATAACAAGAATCTCAGATAGGGAGAATAAGTGGGGAGAAAAGAAGGAGGGAGATGAAAGAAATACTGTTTTTTTAATTTTCAAAACTTGAAAAACATAAGACTCTAGGTTGAAAAAAATCCACCAGAATGCAAACTGGTGCAGCCACTCTGGAAAACACTATGGAGGTTCCTCAAAAAGTTTTAAAAAATGGAGCTACTCTACAACCCAGCAATTACACTACAAGGTATTTATCCAAGAGATACAAAAATAGTGATTTAAAGGGAGACATGAACCCCAATGTTTATAGCAGTACTATCAACAATACCCAAGTTATACAAAGAGATCAAAGGTCCATTATTTGATGAATGGATAAAGAAGATGTGATGTGCATATATACACTGGAATATTACTCAGCCATCAGAAAGGATGAAATCTTGGGGCGCCTGGGTGGCTCAGTCGGTTGAGCATCCGACTTCGGCTCAGGTCATGATCTCACAGTCTGTGAGTTCAAGCCCCGCGTAGGGCTCTGTGCTGACTGACAGCTCAGAGACTGGAGCCCGCTTCAGATTCTGTCTCCCTCTCTCTCTGACCCTCCCCTGTTCCTGCTCTGTCTCTCTCTGTGTCAAAAATAAATAAATATTGAATAGAGTAACATTTAAAAAAAAACGGATGAAATCTTGTCGTTTGCAACAATGTGGATGGAGTTTGAGTGTATTATGCTAAGTGAAATAAGTGAATCAGAGAAAGACAAATACCATATGATTTCACTCACATGTAGAATTTAAGAAGCAAAACAGATAAATATATGGAGGGGGAAGAGAGAGGGAAGCAAAACAAGCTTTTAACACTTTATAAAACAGAAAGTTTATAAATATTTTAAAATAGCTATTTTTAACTTTTTTCTCTTAAAGAGGTTAGGTCACTGAGTGTCACAATTAGTACTAGGTTTATTAATTTATTGTTGTTATTCATATTTATTATGTTTATTATATTTATAGATATCCATGTTCATTTCAAAACTGTTTACTTTTACTTACAAATATAAACTACTTCTACAAAATACCTAAATTCCAAAAAGAAAAAAAAATGTGTATGTAGATTGCAAATGCATACTAGTTACACATACTCTGTTAAATAAAATGCTCAATAATCCAGAATAACCAATTCTCAATAATATCATATAATAGAGTTAAGCTATAACTACCTTCTTAGTAACCAAAACTAAAGTTTTAACTATCCAGTTTGGTATATGTCAGTGTGTGTCTGTATAAATATATATATATATATATGGAATTGGCTCATGGGACTGTGGAGACTAAGGTTAGTCCAAAATCTGAGGAGGTAAGTCAGCAGGCTGGAGACCCAGAGAAAAGTTATAGTTCAAGTTCAAAGTCAGTCTTCTGACAGAAATCCCTCTACTTTAGAGGAGTTAAGTCTTTGTTCTATTAAAGCCTCCAACTGACTGGAAGATACCTACCCAATTTATGGAGAGTAATCTGCTTTACTCAGTCTACCTGCTTAAATGCTAATCTCATCCAAACATTCTTTCACAGAAACAACCAGAATAATTTGACCAAATACCTGGCCACCATGGACCAGCCAAAATGACACATAAAATTAACTATAACAATTAACATTAATTCTTTAACCAGCTTTGAAGTCATCAAGAAAACTACTTGCCAAGCTTAGGTTTTCTCCCCAGTCCAGGAGGCAAGGGAAGGTGTGGCACTAAATGTGACATCAGCTGGTCACAGACAGTGAATGTGGCATTCACATCTCTTGACTAGACTACCAACCCCAGTGGAGCATCAGAACTGAGTACCCTACTAGTTTGCATTTCTCCTCTTCTAAGTGGTTATTTCACCATTTAATAAAAGGAGACGGTAAATGGGGTCCAATTTTCCCATCTGCTAACATGATAAAACTGGATGATAGTAGATGGAATATTGGACTCAGTACGTTATACCCCACCATCCCCAACTCTCACACACATCTTGATTCCTCATATTCTTTAAACATACTTCTTTTAGTTTTTTATTCAGAAGTCATCCAGAGAACTATTCAACTATTTCTAAGGCATCATTGCCACTGCTCTCTTGCATAGAACAGAGTATGTGATGGGGATAAAAATCCTCAATATTAGGAATCAGGAAAAATGCATTAACAATAATAATTTGAGAGTGAGTACAGGTTATGACTTAATAAAGTCAATGATTCCATATTGCATACAAATAAAACTAGTTGTTTTTTTTTTTTCTTAATTCCTTATGTTTACACTATAGGCTGTCCTTTTTAAGAATTAGTTAGAATGGAGCAGTGGTGTTGTATGTAAGTGCTGAATCACTATATTGTACACCTGAAACTAATATTACACTGTATGTTCACTAACTGGAATTTAAATAAAAACTTAAAAAAAAAAAAGAATTGGTTAGAATGCATCATTGTTGATATAACATCTATGTAAGAAAATTAGGAAAGATGTCAGACACATATGCCCATTAAACCCAGGAAATAACTCAACTCGGGTTGTTCATTGGATAAGAAATAAAATATGAGTTTGGGGGCTCATTTTAGTGTCATTTTTTTCTTGAAATATTTTATTTATTTGAATAAATATGCATATTATTCTGATAATAGAAACTTCAAATTATGTTATTCACTCAAAGTGTAGCACATAGCAGTAATAATGATATAAAATAATGGTAGCAAAATATGGCTTCTCCACATAAGATAGAATAGCAGATGAACATAAAAAAAAAAATGCAAGTTCAAAGAGCAATTTATTCAGTGGCCAGCAAGCAGGGATTTGTATAATCTAGCCTAGAGGAAACAGAGGTAGAGATAAGCTTCTGGGAGTCTGATCTAATGACATAGATGACCAAGGCTGAACTTTAACAAAAATAAATTATTTGATTTTCTCCCCAGTCAAACCCCAAGCCTATATGTTTAGTAGCCATGAAGCTTACCAGCAGGGCTTCATAACATAAAAAAGGATTCAAAAAAACATCAAAGAACAACATAGATCCTTAAAATATATTAGCGACCGATCCACCTAGAGTAGGTGTTACTTCGTGAAACGGTACTAACATCCATTCCGTGCAACTTTTAAAACATCAAGTTAGAGCACTGCTACAATCACATAGAAGTGTTGAATGAGGTTCAGTTATGTGAGTCAACACAAATATATTTCCACTTCTTCAGACTTAGCAGTTTATATTCTGGGAACTTTCTACAATACTCTTATGGCAGAAATGACCGAGTGGGTCACCAAAAATGTCTGCACCCTTTTCCATAGAGTGTAGAGTTGTCCTGAGAATCAATTGTCCAGCCAGGACAATTTTTTTCAAGTTCTTTGTATATAAAGAGGCCATCTGACCAGTTCTTGACAATGTAATGGTAGCAATGGTACATGCTGCTTCCAAACAATTAAGAGTGAATGTAAGTTCTCTCTCCTCACTCTATCTGTCTGCTGAATGAAGACTCGGGCCCCAAGAGACAGCATCATCAGAAGGTAGCAGGAGACTGGGTCCCTCAATAACCACATGGAGAAAATTCACATGCCAATCAAGAACACCTGCATTGGATTGGTATGTATACAAGAAAATAAACTTTCTTAGGAAAATCTCTGAAACCTTGAAATGTGTTTATGACAGAGACTAGTGGTGTCCTAACTAGCATAGATTTATGTGTGAATCATTTAGTGAGGGTCTGTTATATGCAAATACAGTAGAATAAGTTTATTGAACTATTGCCATCCTTCAAGTCCAAGTTCATATGCTATATGTTGTGAGAAACATTTTTTAAAATCTAAAATTCACGGATTCATGGGTGGCTCAGTTAGTTGAGTGTCCAACTCTTGATCTCAGCTCAGCTCTTGATCTCAGGGTCGTGAGTTCAAGTCCCACACTGGGCTCTGTGCTGGGCCTTGAGCCTACTCAAAACAAAATAAAATAAAATCTAAAATTTATACATTTATTGAGTGTTTACCATGATCCAGACATTGTGATAAAAGCTTTACAAGTTTTAGCTACTTTATCTCATGTGATCTTCTGTAATGGGCTCCTTTAGGGCACTGGCCCAGCACACAAGACATCTACGCCCAGCCACACCCACCCAGCCACAGCAGTAAATCAAAAGTCATTTTGTTCCATATAACCTCCTGATCACAGGTGATCAAAAACCGTGATAAGGTTGAACAATCAGGAGATCATTAGTGATTTTCTAGTAAAAATTTTTAGAAGTCTGCAAAAAATTAAAAAAATAAAAAGTAAATTTTTAGAAGTCTGTACATTTTGCTCTAGCCACATGGCCTTCATGTAACATGATCTGACTCAGTTTAAAATGTTTTTTTTTTTTTTTTTGCGGGGACTGGGGGTAATTCTTTCTAATTGTTCTACAGAATAAGTATTTTGCATAGGGCTGAGCACACTAAGGATTATAAATCATTTACCACTGCCTGTCATCATATGTCTTTAATAGAATGCATGGATACAGGGCTCTAGAGAACCAATATAATTAACATATTATCAACAGGCTTAAGTTTGATGGCTGAGTTTGTCACTTTATGTGTTTTTGCGGTATCTATTCTGCAAGTTCTAACAAGGCCAGCATATGCATAGTTGATTTATGAATTATAATTTAGAGGGCACTAAATATCCACTATCAAATTTTTAAAACTCGCTATAGCTTGTCATACCCTTAATATCCCACCAGTAAGGTCATCTAAACCCATCTTGCTTAAAGCAGTTATGTTTCCCGAAAGTTTGTCAGATATCAATCGCCCATTAGTGTCTTGAGCCATGGATCAGGGCAGAGTCTTGAAGGGAAAGACCCTAGGATATGTTTGTTTTACAGAAATAATGAGGTCAGGCTCATGGAGGAGTTCTTTGCCTTAATAGGAGACATAATGCTAGAGTTCTAAGCAGCCCTAGAATTGCATTAAAGCACCAGGTCCTGAAAGTGGGGGTTACAGAGAGCTAACATTTGTCAGGAATAACTATTACAAGTTAAGCTGGTGTTATATACTCACCTAAACTCCCTAGACACTGACAAAAGCAGTATCTCTCGAGTATACAAAGGCAGAAAAATCTATATTTTGGTATATGCTGAGCTTCAGTATGGAACTACTTCCTGTCCACATTTTTACTGTCTTGTGCAAAGAGTACATCAAGGGAGGCAACTGAATCATGAAAGGTTGAGTGAGAAACCATATTTCTAACTCACATACATATACAATGCTTTTGGTAACTCTTTAGAAATATCATCTATATGCTTCATAGAGAAAGTCTGTCCTTACAAAAATGAGGGAGTCCTATTCTTCACACCCTGTGCAAGTCTACTTCCCCCAAAGAGCAAGATATCTCTGTGTCTGTCGTGTGGTTTAAGGGACCTAACAGATTATGTAACATAAACAAAACACACTAAAGTATAATGTTGACACAGACATAGATTGAGTTGACTATCACAGTAAATAAAGGTTGATTGAAATAGTAAAACCAAAAGAGAAAATAGGAATATGTTAAATAACATGAGAGTTGGAAAAAAGGCCTTATTGACAGCCATTCTAGTTATGTTATTGGCATATATAGCTCTGATGGGGAAACTTGAATTAAGTTTCATCTCCCCAAAATCATTTTGAATTCTTTATACTGTCTTGATGATCAAAAATCTCAGATTAATTTAATTTATTTATTTTTTTAAGATTTAATATTTAAGTAATCCTACACCCAACGCGGGGCTCAAAGGTAAAACCCTGAAATCAAGACTCCCCTTCTCCACCAACTGCATCAGCCAAAGGCCCCTTAAATTAATTTTAGAACAGTATATGGTAGAAGTAACTGTTAAATAAGTGTTTGTTAGTTTCATTAAGAAGGAAACAATGGGGGCGCCTGGGTGGCTCAGTCGGTTAAAGGTCCGACTTCAACTCAGGTCACGATCTCGTGGTCCCTGAGTTCGAGCCCCGCGTCGGGCTCTGGGCTGATGGCTTGGAGCCTGGAGCCTACTTCCAATTCTGTGTCTCCCTCTCTCTCTGCTCCTTCCCCGTTCATGCTCTGTCTCTCTCTGTCTCAAAAATAAATAAGCGTTAAAAAAAAAAATTAAAAAAAAAAAGAAGGAAACAATGTAGACAACACTTTGTAAAGTTTACATTTGAAGAGAAAGAGGTAGATCTGCTGCTAAAGGAAAGAAATGGAATGTTCAATAATGTACTTTTAGTGGGAAATAGAATTTTAGAGGTAACAGGAAGAATCTATTGAAAGAGAAAGTTGATATGTGAGCAAGGAAAAAAGTATCATCAGCATTAACAATCTCATTGATTTGATACATATAGGATTTAATATTTTCTGATATTACAAAAGGTGAGTAATTTTCAGATTATCTTTCATTAAGCACTAAATATTAGTTTATTCTCTCTAAATGAACTATGAAGATCAGCTTAACTATAGCAAGTCAGTCATCACAGTGCCAACATTATACTTTTTATAATTTGTGCTGAAATTAATGTTACATATTTCCTTTGCCTTGAAAATGTAGCACATATGCATATTTCTATTTAAAAGCCAAAGGTGAAACTTAAGATAATTTAGCAAGTAAATTATTCATAATTTGGTTAATTTCACTAATAAAGGAAGAAAAATCATTCTATGTTTGAAAAATACATGACTGTCTTTGAGAACATAAAAGGTAAACAGGAAAATGTTAATAAATTCTCATTAACTGCAGCCATACCTTAGAAACAAGGAGGAGGGAGTGTGTTCTCGGGGTCTGTCAGCTACACTTGAGGATAGCTGCCAATCAGATATATTGAACAGTTTTGCGGGCTGCTCTGCCTCAGTGAGCAAAGCTATCATAAGAAACCAGCAGAGAGTAGCACACTTTCTATGGGGCTGGGAAAACAAAGGGTAGAGCGTTAAACACACACAACAAACACTCAGAGAAGAGAAACTACAAAAAAAGAGCAATCAGTCTCTGTGTGAAAGTACTATTTTTTTTAAGGTGAACTTATTCACCTATTTGAAGATCCAATTTGCCAAATTACAACATTTGAAAATTACCGTGATCTGATATCATAACAAAGGCATTGATGTGTGCAGGCACTGGTGTGTGTTCTGATGCCTCTGCCTTTGTCTATTGTTCTTCAAGTGACTGCCTGATAATCCTCACTCTTTATCTCCTCAAAGATCTCTTAAGGTCTAAAGAAATGAAATCCTTGGAGGTATCATTGAGAGACATAAGATATGCAAGAGTGAATTTCTAACATGGAAGAGCTTACCACAGGCATCTTTTCCACTTGGGTGAAAAAAAAAGCATCCCTCCTTTTGTGGTCCATGTGTCAGGGCTAGATCCTTGGCTGGATGTGACAGCACGATCATAGCAAATAGGACTCTGGCCACTGGAAGGGGCACCTTCTAATTAATGCTGCAGTGACATACAACCTCTTAGATGCAACACTGTAACAGGATGTGGTCCTGGCAGTACTATTTCTCAGAACAAAAACATGAGGAATATGGTGCATCTGTCTGTCCATCAACTCTCTAGGTGACACACTGAAAGTCAGCAAGACCTGGAACTGTGTCTCAGGCACCCATCTGACATCCAAACACATGAGTTCTTCCATAGCCTAAAGTCATATTACCTTCCACTGTGTTCCTAGCAGAACGCAAAAACTAAACTCCTTAGTTAGGATCTGTACCTCCAAATAATCTCTCAAGTTTTCATCATGGTTTCTTTTACCATTATGGAGACTTCTCAGCTGTTCCCAAGGACACTGACAAGGACTCAAGAGATTTTAGAATCTCTCCTTAACTTTGTTCATATCTAAGAGAAAAGAGTTGGTTTTCAGAGTATTATCACTGCCCCAGTCATTTTATTTATTTATTTATTATCTATCTACCTGTCTATCTATCTATCTCCATGTCCCCCTTCGACCTCCATTCACAACACAGACCAGGCAAAGGGCCTGGGCTGGGGTATATATGGGTAGGTTTATTCTGCCTTCTCTTTCTGTACAGTCACTGTAAGAACACAGCCTGTGGTAAGCACCAGGAGGCTGCCTGAGGCATTTTAAGACAGAAGACACTGGGGCCATGTTTAAATAAAGAAGCACTTCCGGGGGTGTCTGGGTGGTGCAGTCCAATTCACATGTAAGAAACCAATCAGGGGCTAAATGACCATAACTGGGCAGGTTGTCATAGCTGGATCACAAGGGGCCAGATAAGAACAGTGATAACATAAGCCCACTTGGGACTTTACATTAGGACTCTTTCTGTTCCCTTTGTTTAATATCAATATTGACTCTTGACCTTTGGAAGACACTGAACTTGTAAGCAAGGGGAGAAGAGTTTCAATTTTGGGCAGAGAAATTTGAGACAAAAAAGAGGCAGGTTTCAGCACATCTGGGTCTTTCAGACCATCTTACATGATTGACACATTCTCCCCTTTTTGTCTGGAAGTGCTTCTTTTTTTTAAAGCTTTTTTTTTTTTTTTCTTTTAGAGAAAGAGAGAGCGCAAGCTGGGGAGGGGCAAAAAGAAGACACAGAATCCTAAGCAGGCTCTCGCTGATGGCGCAGAGCCCAATGCAGGGCTCGAACTCACAAACCATGAGATCATGACCTGAGCTGAGATCAAGAGTCGATGCTTAAACTTGCCTCTTTTTTGTCTCATATTTCTCTGCCCAAAATTCAAACTCTTCTTCCCTTGCTTACAGGCTCAAACTTCCAAAGGTCAAGAGTCAATATTGATATTAAGCAATGGGAACATAAAGAGTCCTAATGTAAAGTCCAGAGTGAGCTCATGTTATCACTGTTCTTATCTGGCCCCTTGTGATCCAGCTATAACAACCTGCCCAGTTATGGTCATTTAGCACCTGATTGGTTCCTTGCATGTGAAGCCACACTATGGCCCATCAGCCACTAAACACTATTTTTATTTTTAATGTTTATTTTTTGAGAGAGAGAGACAGAGACACAGAATGCAAGTCGGGGAGGGGCAGAGAGGGAGGGAGACACATGATCTGAAGCAGGCTCCAGGCTCTAGGCTGTCAGCACAAAGCCCAGGGGACTCAAATTCACAAGCCCTGAAATCATGACCTGAGCCAAAGTTGGATGCTCAACCGACTGAGCCACCCAGGCACCCCTAAAAACTCTTTATTCAGCCATGTCATAAGCTGTGGTATATAAAAAACCATCCACATGACTGCCTAAGGCCTATAAAGTCAAAGAAGAGAGCTAGATTCACACCAAAAGGAAAACTTGTGAACATTTGTATTTATAAACTGGTAATCTTTATTTGACAAATTTCATCAAGGATTTTAATGGAATCTGGATTATAGCCAGGGAAGATAAAATACAGGTGACAACTAAGTCCTACGTACAGTCATTTTTTTATTTTTTATTTTATTTTTAAATTTTTTAACATTTATTCATTTTTGAGAGACAGAGTGTGAGTAGGGGAGGGGCAGAGAGAGAGGGAGACACAGGTCTGAAGCAGGTTCCAGGCTCTGAGCTGTCAGCACAGAGCCTGACGTGGGGCTCCAACTCATGAACCATGAGATCATGACCTGAGCCGATGTCAGACACTTAACCAACTGAGCCTCCCAGGTGCCCCTGTACAATCATTTTTTAAAAGGTGATAACCAAATTGCGCTTTTTTTTCCTACTTTTACTACTGGTATATGATTTAAAGCATAATTTAGATGAGATTTAACAATTTATTTAAAATAATGGGACGTGAACCAGCCTAGGAGTCAGGAGTCACACACACTCTTGTGTGTCCACACAGGCACTTTCACACACTAGTTATTAGGCAAGCCACTTAGTGTCACCTTTTCTCTCATTTACCGCTATATCTGTAGAATGAGAGATTCACACACATACTCTTGAATTCTGAATTGATTGGAATCTATTAATGACCATACAGGAAACCCACCCCCACCCCACACCATAACCTCAGTGTAGATTGGATATTTTTAGCTCATTCAGAGTTTGCTGGTTGTATTATATTGACTTTTACACGGTCAAAAATGCTAAAAAAAAAAAAAAAAGAAAAAGAAAAAATCAAAGTCAGTCTGGTCATGTTACATAGTGTGTTAAAGCTGTTTGCTGTAATAGGCAAATCTAGAAACAGATGAGAAAGTTGATTTTTCATTCAAGTAAAGACCAGGAGCTGGGGGCAGGGGGGAGAGAGGGAGGGAAAAATTTGGCTCCATATAGTCATTCAGGGATGCAGACTCATGGGGTCTCTGCTGAATTTGACATGTGGCTTCCATGGTTACCCTTAGCATCACCATTCAGCCAATATTTGGAGAAAACAAGGCAAATGGAGCATCAAAGGGGAGTTTCCATAGAACAGAACTGGAAGTATTATGTATAATTTTTGCTATGTTCTGAAGAGGGAGAGCAGTCAGATTTAGAAAGCAGCTAACTACTCTGTGCCACACAAAGACATATCCAAAAGGCATTTCAGAGCAGGATATGATATATAAATTCCTGAAGCCCCAGCTCAGGTCCTCTTTGTTCCATAAAAACGCACTTGGTTACCACGGGCCTCTATGATTCACTTCCCCTCTAAACTTTTTATCTGTGCCATGTGTTTGGACACTTATCATTTTGTCTTGATATTTCTTTATGAAAGCATGTTTCCTTTGTTAATACCATAACTCTCAAGAATAGATACAGTTTTAAACTTTTTATTTCTAATCTCCTAGCTCCTCCCTTGCCATCTAGCACAACTTAAAGCCATTAAATACAATAAATTTGATTAATTAATCTTGGTGAGTTCTTTCAAAATACACATAAATGTAAGCTATATTATGGCAACAGTGGGAGGGAGCATCTGTTTTTTTCCCAGTCCCATTGCCAAGAACAGTGCTTGGCATGTTAAAGCACTCAAAATTATTTGTTGAATGAAAAGCAAAAGTTCTATGATTCCATGTTCTGTGATCATCAGGCCCTGCTACTTTTCTTGGGGTCAAATACTTATGACAAATTCTAGTTTAATAATTATACTAGTACTAATAACAACAACAATAACAGCTAACACTACTATAGTGCCTACCGTATGCTAGACATATAGAAAAACTCATTTAACACAACAATGTTTTGAGATAGTTATTAATGTAGGTTCTTTGTATATATCTACCTTTTGAACCAATGCCAGCCTTTAGGGAGCCTTTGTGCAAATTAGAAAGGGCACCACAGGCTCTACCATTCACTAATCTATATTATCAAAGAGCATCCAGAGCAGACACTTGCTCATAAATGTTGAATGGATGAATGGATCGATGAAAAAACTATACTATTTGAGTGGGTCTGAGAGATAATAATTCCATTTACTTTAATCTTTTTATTGTCTGATTTGCTCTAATTTTTCTACTATGTTAATATGTCATTCAATGTATAAACTTATTTGATGGAGACAAAAGAAGTCTATAAGTAGAACAAAATGCATCAATCTGGGTGAGTATATTTTTAAGAAAGGAAATTAACATAATGCTCATACATGATGTCCTTTAATTTCCAAAATACCTTCCTTCTTCGATAGAATTTATCATTACAAATGGTCATTTGTAAATCTTTTTATACCTCATTTCTGCAGTTGGAATTTGTAGAAGTGGAGCAAAATGATATTTATAATTAATTTTTCATTCTTAAATTTTTTTTAAGTTTATTTATTTTGCAAGAGAGAGCATGAGCAGGGGAGGAGGAGAGAGAGAGAGAGAGAGAGAGAGAGAGAGAGAGAGAGAGAGAGAGAATCCAAGCAGGTTCCACACTGCTAGCATGGAGACCGATGTGGGGCTTGAACCTGAACCATGTGATCGTGACCTGAGCTGAAATCAAGTGTTGGATACTTAACTGACTGAGCCTCCCAAGCACCCCTAACTTTCATTTTTAAATAATTATGTAAGTTACATAAAAATCATACAGAAGACTCACATGTAACTCTCACTGAGTTTCTCCCAGTTCTAACATCTCATATAACTATAGCACAATATTAAAACCAGAAACTGACACTGGTACAACCACAGAGTTTATTCAGATTTTACCAGTTTTATGTGTGTATGTGTAGTTCTATGAAATTTTATCACATATGTAACTACCACCAAATCAAGATATATCTAAAGAATACAATCAAAGCATATTTTAGGATTAAGATACCCTAAAATAAAATTGCTAAATCTCTCTCCTAATGTTGTCATTAGACAGTTGGTGGAATTATAATTAATTATCAAAGTAACTTGGATAAACAGGAAATATTTTTTAGGAATATTTTTCTATTTTCAAATATATTGAAATTTTTAGGAAAAATTCATTTTAGATGTTCTGAGGGATTTCTCTTTTTAGAAAGGAATCTGGTGGATAAGACTTACACATGAATAGTCATCTCATTTTTTTTACCATGTTCTTTATCATTTTATGAATAAAGATTAGCAGTTCGAAACTTCAAAATGTTTATTCAGTTATTAATAACAGGTGATGCAATGTAAGTACTCTGCCACCAGGTGGTGGTCCCTCCAATATTTGCTTTGAGATTCAAATTAAAACTAGGAATGTTTTCCATGTAACTCACTGAAATATAACTTTTCATGCTTTTTCTATTTAGCTACTTTAATAATCAGATTTAGTCTAGCATTCAAGGACCTCTATCATTAGTCCCCAATTTCTTTCTCAGGCTCAGCTTCCACATTTTCCCAGTTAAAGAAGGATTTGGTAAGTCAAATCTGATCTCCTCACTACTTCTTTCATAGTTTTTTCTCATTACACTTCTGTATCACATTCCTTTTTTAAAAACTAGTATAGGAATATAACACCTGGTACCTAGAGGGACTAAATGAATGCTTCCTATAAGCTTTTGCTCACTTATGCTTTGTATCTAAAATGCTTAAATTTGGATATAAAATGCCACCTCTCCTATCTTGCTATAAAAATCCTTCAATGAATGCTCAATTTCAGTGTCACCTCTTTCACCCTTCCACCTTCATCCCAGGAGGAAGTGATCTTCCCTAGCCATATGTGGGAAATGCTCTGTCTTTAGCACAAATATAGCTCTTCCTCATTGACTTAAGTTGTAGTTTTTAAATATTAATCCCCTATTTTATTCTTCCTTAGCCTTTAGCACAGTATTTGGGTATTCAGTGACTATTAGCTGAATTAATGCATTTCAATATCACATTTTAGAGAAAAATTTGAAAAAGGAAATCCCTATACCTATTACCTTTTTTATTGATCATTAACTTTCCTTTATCATTTATCCTGAATGCTAACTTGAAGTCAAATTCCCTACCTTGTAGTTTAAAAGCCATTGAAGTGTCGAGACTTCAAGAACTGGGAGGGCTGGAATCAATAGTCTTTAATGTATTAACACTTCCTTGATACTCAGTCATACTCAGTCATACTGTTGGAGCAAGTCTTTATTCAGCCTGTTTCCAGGTTACTGGACAGATGGATTCTCTTCTGTCCCACTTACTACTTGAGTCAATTAAAGAGACTCTTCTTTTCCAAACCTAGCCCCCTCTTTGCTCAGAAGTCTCACTGCTTACTGTCTAAGCTTACTTTTTACATCTAACACTAGAACTTTTAACAAAAACATTACTTTTTTTTTCTTATTAAAAGGAAACATTACAAGCACTAGCTATGTTTTTCTTTTATTAGAATTAGTAGCTAGGTGACCTTGAATTGTATGTCCAATAGATCTTCTTTCAAAAACTCTCTAGTAATAACTTGAGTTCCCAACCCGACCTAGTACAGAGTTCCCAGAGCTGTTTCCTGAAAGAGTATATGTTCTTCCTAAAGAAAAGAACATTTTAAAATAAAACTATTTTAAAATGAGGTTTGGGGATGGAAATTTAAGGCAGTTTCATGACAGTAACATTGATCTCTTTTGGCAGTTCTGATATTTATGTATTGGGTTTTCTCAAAGCTAGGTCACCTTTCTCTGCAACCATTTGGTCTGTTTTAAAAAGTGATTTCCTAAAGACCAAAGACTACTTTTTTCTATTTAGAGTCTAACTTCACACTGTCAGAACTTAAAATTCTCCAGACTCCCATGGAAGAGCTACTTTAGGTCAAAGTAAAGCTAGATATAAATGCCTAAATATCTACCCTCAGAAAGGTCTTAGTCTTCAGAAGGGTTAATGGTGCCACTTATGACAGACTCCATAACTGTTCCATTCAACTCTTGTGACTACAGACCCCCATATCTAGATAATCAGTCATGGTTTTTGTTAGCTCTGCAAATACTGAATTGGACAAATATTTATTCAACACCAATTATGTGCCACATACACTAGTAGGCTCTGAGAATAC
Organism: Panthera uncia; assembly: GCF_023721935.1. Taxonomy (NCBI): domain Eukaryota; kingdom Metazoa; phylum Chordata; class Mammalia; order Carnivora; family Felidae; genus Panthera; species Panthera uncia. Next base: position 18,580,549 of record NW_026057580.1, read on the forward strand.
AAATTTAAATAAGACATGATTCCTGCCCTTGAGAAACTGACTATGTCTTGGTAATGTCTTTACTCTGTCAGATATTCTACCCTCACATCTGTGTGTATTCAAGTCCCTGAATCCTAGCCTAATATCATCTAAATAATTGATTTCCCAGAAAGCCCAAATTCTAGAATGTTCTGGAGCTCACTGGTGCTATGACCCATGACCAAAAGTTTTTCTTGTAGTTTTAATCCATTGAGATCTGATACTGACTCAACAGCAGGAAAAAAATGTTTAGCAAATACTAGGTTACAATATCTGTGCTCGCTCTAAGGTTTACAGATTTTCCAAAATAAAAGAGCCATAAGAAATCATTTAAGTTGGTGTTCCACATGGATGTATTTTAATTTGCATAAGGATCACCTGGAGATATTGCTAAAATGCAGATTCTGATTCAGTCGGTCTGAGGTGGGGCCTGAGACTCTGCATTTCTAAAAAGCTTGTAGCTAATATCCATGCTGCTGGTCCATGGACTATACTTTAAGCAACAAAGCTCTGTGCTTTTTTCCCACTTCTGAATGAAGGCAAGCCATGAGAGGTGTTCAGGATGCAGTCAATATGGTCATAAACTCAGAAAAAAATAATAAGTATTATTAAATTCATTCAATCAACCAGTACAACAATTAGTTACAAAAAAAAAAAAAAAACAAAAAAAAAAACAGCAGCTAACTCTGGTGGGGGGATACAGTGGATGAGCAGAGTTCTCTCTACCCAATCAGGACATAAAATTAAAGGCAGTAGTTTTAACTTCTATAGCGTTTGTTTAAAAATTAAAAATAGAATTACTACACGATTCAATGAGTCTACTTCTGGGTGTATACACAAAAAATTGAAAACCAATTCAAAATGATATTTGTATATCCATGTTCATAAAAGCATCATTCACAATAGCCAAAAGACAAAAGCAACTCCAGTGTCTATTGACAGATAAATGATATACAACATGGACAAACTTTGAGGAGACTGTGCTAAGTGAAACAAGTCTGTAACAAAAGTACAAATACTGTATGATTTCACTTGTATGGGATACCTAGAGTAGTCAAACTCAGGGAAACAGAAAGTAGCAAAACAAAGTGAATGCACTCAGTGCCATTGAACTGTACACTTAAAAGTGGTTAATATCATAAATTTTATATGTATTGTATCACAATTACATTTTTTAAAAAAATTAAAAGAGATTTATACCAGGGTGTGAACTATCCAATGGAACAACATTAATGGTATCTTTGGAACCAGATTTGTTTTACCAGGGTTCAAGTTCAGACCAGCAGCAGAGGAAGTTCCAGACTTCTCTTTATTCAATTCACACAGAAAATCAATTTGATACGGAAAAATCTGTTATAAGATGGTCAACAGGACTGATCGGGAAATTCCAGTCCCTGACCGAACGAACACTCCCCTTCCGGGTTCTTCTTCCTACCCAGCTTGCCCCGGGCGCGCGCTTGTGCGCACGTCCCAAATTACTACTAATGCAGAATGCGGAAGTTAACAGACTATAAAGTGTTCCCTCTGCTTACCCTCCGGTCTCAGACCTCTGGAGAGTGATCTTTTCGGTGCTACTGGTGTGAAATAAACCTCCTGCCTTCCAAGATCTCCAAGTGCCGAGTGCCGCTTGGTTCTTCTGCCAAGTGATCCAGAGCAGGTACCGTAACAAATTAATGGTATGACTTGTACCCAGGATTATGAATGTTAAGACTAACTTCGTTATTGTACGTGAGAGTTGCAAAGGCCACAAACAAGAATTCAACACATCCGTCCACATTGTAATTAGAATTACCTTGTATATCTGTAATCCTAGGTTTTGTGTCCTGGCCAAAATTCCCTGGTCCTAAGTTTCCCGGAGTTATAGCCACAACTTTCTCAGAAAGCTAAAATTGTTCACAGGTGTATAAATGTCTTATAACTCTGAGAAATTTTTTTATTCAAGAAGATTTATTAAGTAAATCAAAACGCTGTTAATAATTTATGTAAAGATTAATCTGTTGATTTGGTATGTAAACTATGTGTAGGTTAGATAAATATCTTTAAGATTCAGCCCCGTGATTGAATATGTAAAAGTGGACATATAATCAAACATGCAAAATATAAATAATTGACTTCAGCTTTCTGATTTCAAGTTGAAAAGTATGTTTATTTAATAATGTTTGTAAACATTCTTGAAATGATTAAAAAATATGGTTCACTATATTTATAAATTTTAATTGTTAGATATATTGGCACTCACACTTAAATTGTTTTACATGCTTGGTTAAATATTTGAAGTATTTATAAATGAAAGGTGAATATACTGAATTTATAAATACAGTTTTAAATGTTTAAGGATATTAAACTAATGAACTTTGAAAATGAACTGATTATCAAATGTTTATTCTGTTCTAAGTCGATTGAACATTGATCAAAAGCCCTCTTGAAAATAATTGCTAAAATTTACTACATATGAAAATCAAAAAGCTTCAGTAAAATAAGATTTTGAGTTTAATACTGTAATAAATTTAGTATTAATTTAAAAGACTAAGGAAACATCAAAATATTTTCTGTGCTCAAAAACCCACCAAAAATTTCACATTGGCACTCCTAAATCATCTTAGATAGATATTCAGCCTGTTTGACAAGATGAAGAAGATAGATTCCAAAAACTTGTTTGATGGAGTTATATAACCTTTAAACATTTCCTCATTCCACTTGTGGTAGTTGTGCAGCCAGGACAGATTGAAAGCCTTGAGGCAAGACTGAGGCCCCCATTGGCCTGTTTCAGAGTACCCTGGGTTTAGAGAAAGTCTGAGAAATTAGTTGTCAATGCCAAGCTGGGCGTCAGCAACCAACTGTGCAGCACAAAATATTTGAAAGTCAGAAATCAATTATGTAAATCACAGTTGAGGAATGGATAAAAGTGTTAGAGCTTGCAATGGGAGAGAAGCCAGGCAGATGGACCAGAACCCTAAAAGCAGACAAGAAGCTCCCTGAGAGCAAAGCAAATATTGTTCTTATTCACTGTTGTATCCACAGGCCTTCCAGGCAGGGATCACATCTTATTTATCTTTTATATCACCAGTTAGCATGGTTCCAAGCATAAAATAGGTGCTCAAATATCTGTTGAATGAATGAAAGACAAGATAACAAGGCTTCAAAAGTATCCGGTAGGCAAAAACTAATGGAGAGGAAAATGTAAAAAGAATGTTGTATTTACAAATAACCAAAGAAATTAACATTCTGCCCCTTGATCTGCCTCCTACTGTGGTTAGCATTGATTCAACAGGTAACTGAAAATAGGATGATTGCTTTGAGAAGAAACAAACAAACAAACAAAAACCATTATTTCCACTCCAGTGGATAAGCTCAATAAAGGTCTTATCCCAAACTAGCTGTGTTTTAAATTTGAGGGGGAGAAAAAAAAAGATGATTGGTAGGGTTCCTAGACAGAAGCTGCTTCTGATGGATACTATTTATAAACCAAATGCAATCATCACTGAGGGTCTCCATAGAGCTTCAGCAAACCCCATTTCTGGAATAGACAGAGTTTATCATTCCCTGAGACCGGTATTCCTGGGAGTGTGCTCTGTATACCATAAACCCTGTGGAATGGTGGTAATTATTATTTGAGAAAAAGATGTCCATACAAGGTTGCTTAAGTAATTAATTCCTAAGCCTAAAGTATTTGACCTTAATTAACTTTTTAAAACTCCCTGCATGAGCCTATATCCAACTTAAAAAAAAAAAAAACAGATATGAATAGATGTTACCCTCTGCCAGACAAAAGTGAGAGGGGTTTCCTCTCAACTAATTGTAAGAAATGCAGTTCAACAAAAATAAACACAATGGCTTTTTTCTTTGCAGGACTTCTCAGAGTCAGTAATATTTTTATTCTCACTGTGAATTTTTAAAGAAAGCATACCATTGTTTTCTAAAGTTTTGGAACCTTGATTCCAAAGTAACTTGAAGAAATAATGTTTCATAGAACCTGCTTAGACCCTTGAAGCCAAGCCCAACTTGGTTTGGAAATCAATTAATGAACAATTCTTCATAGGGTCTAATTGAAATTTGGCTTTATGGGAGGAAAATTTTATTTAATGCTTTTAGTTCGTTGATTCCACTGTTGGTAAAATCCCCCCTTGAAATACAGCTACCATAGATTAACGATGCAACTTCAGAGAAATTTTAAATGTAATCCCAATTTTTAAGGACTTCACAGTAATAGACGAAGTCTGCATGTGATGCTCACATTTTTCAAAGAACTTTCCCTCATTTATTAAAGTCTCTCCAGTACCCCTGTAAAGTAGTTATGGCACACGTATCCCTTAACAGCAGTAGAAACAGAGCTATGGCATTTTATGGACACGTCACATCTCCACTCTGTCTCTTGGTTTCAAGGCCAGGTTGTGTTATCTGTTTCTGAGTTGGGTTTGTCTGTCATTAGCTGTGCAAATGTTTACTCGCTACCCTTAACAAGTATGGTATAAAAGGAGCCATGGTGACACTGAAATGCAGATTTGAAGAATTAATTTATACTTGAAAAAATTTTCACAGGCAGAACAAGTAGGGTAGTGATTAACCTAGCACCTTTGATTAGAACTTTTTTCCAAATGCGTTGCTCTCTCACTCAGAATATTCAAAGTAATATTTCTCCCACTTCTGTGTACTTTGTTTTCTAAATCAATTTTCTCAACTTTCATCGATCATGCAATCAATCAATAAAACCAATTCCCCTCATTGGTCTGTCTCTTGAACATCAAGGTAGCCATCTGGTTCTGCAAAAATACATCCCAAAATGATTTAAATGTTCTCTAAGTAATTTCTCTTTCTGAAGTTCGGGCGAAATATCAAAAAGGCTGGTCCTTACTCACACGGGATATCAGCATCAGGACCAAAAAGCATCCAAAATTCTTGATTCTCTGGGTGACCAAATCTAAACCATTCACCAAACATCTCTTTGTATAATGGATATTACAGGAAATGTTTCATTCTTAAAGATCCCCCAAATCAAGTTGATAGCTCCATGCTTTGAGTACCAAAAGGATTCTAAAGTAGTGATAGTTGCTGATATAAATTCCTCAGCATTTCAATTTCCTCTCTATAAACTATAAATATGAAATTGCTGATGCTTACAGGATAGGAATCTTGTTTTATTCATTTCATATTTCCCAAGCACTTGCTACAGTGTCTGGCCCAAAATATGGGTTCAAGAAAGGTTTATTGTTTTTATCAACTTCTCTGCCTGACAGAAATAAATAAGATTCCATCATTTTTTGGCCCAATCCCAGCATGAAGATAGACACTGGGAAAATCTGGCTCCATGGTACATAAAATTCCTTTTTCCAAAATATTCAGAGCATCAGATTAGTTGATGACACACAGGCCCGAGATGAGAGAGCACCCATCAGGGTTTTGGTATTTTGGTTTTATAAAAACCTTGAGAAATTTTGTTTTGAAGCTGATAGTTTCAAAAAAGTTCTTTGAATTTTTTAGAACATTTCAATCACTGCTTTTCAAGGGAAATTTTAGTAATTTTTTCCAGCTGAATGGAAAGCTGTGCTATGCAAACAACAAAGATTTTTTTCTTTTGAAAGTTATTCATGTCCTGCTTCTAGGATTGCCAGGGGAATTGAATTTTCAAAAAAAAAAAAAAAATTTAACCAAGCTGAATTATATTGTGTTAGAAACAACTTAAACTCTGAAGTTCATAAGTTTTATGTTTCCTTCTCAACTTGGAGCCCATGGTTTTCACATGGGTTCTGAAGTTAGCCAAATACATTTGCATGGTCTATAGCCAAATTTCTGTTATTTTTCAAAGTATATTTATTTTTACTAATTTTTATTTTCATTGTTTAGTCTTATGCAGGTAATATAAAAGGGTTGTAAGGACTTGATCTCACGACTGTGAGAGCATGACCTGAGCTCAAATCAAGAGTCAGAAACTCAACTGACTGAGCCATCCAGGCGTCCCTCTACTCACTCATTTTTTAACATACCCTTTTTTTCACCACTTTTCTTTTTGTATGGTAAAAATTTTCCATAATTGCATGTGTTTTTATCCATATTTTAATTACAAGAACACTGAAGCTCACTGGCAGATAGCTTAATAGAATAGCTGTGCCTCAAATCTAGAACTTTTAAGCTCCAAGGCCTAACTGCACCCTCCTTTCCAGTTCTCAAACTTAGGTATACATAAAATCACCTGAGGTAGTTTCTGTAGCACAGATTCTCGGCACTGTTTCTGGGGATGGTGACTCAGCATCTTCCTTAGGCTCAGAAATATGGATTTTTAACAGTGATCCCCCATGATTCTAAACCAAGTCACCCACATCGCAATTAACTGGATGACATTCCAATTAGGATTTGACTATACCTGCTTCCTCTCATCTGCCCCTAGAGATGAAGCAAGATTATACACATCCACAGTCTCAGCTCCACCACCAATCACCATATGGTATACACCAGAGTAAACCGCTTTCTGTTTGGATCCTGGTTTCTTTAGTCTGTTAAATGAGAAAAATTGTATTTTCCTTACCTCAAAGGATTGATACAAAGATAGAATGACATAATAGATACCACACATTTATAACAGCAGAAAATACTATTTAAATGTATTAAAGATGTTTTAAAGACAAAACAAAGACATACAACACAGGTTGATTTGTATGCTTTAATACAGGGTTGTCTGATCCCAATATTGCAAACAATAGTTAGACATTAAGTCTACATTTATAACCTCTTAGACTTACTTAGCCTTCATTTATAACCACTGTGGAGTGTAGAAAATCCTTTAGTAATGTGCACACACATGCACCTGCATGCACACATACATATACACACATACACACACATATACATAGGATTGCCACTGCTAAATTAGTGGCAGATTTTCCACTGTCTCCATTCTAGACATCATCAAAAGATTAAAGATCTCTCTTTTTAAGACAATGCAGGTGAGTTAACATCCAAGTGTTACTAACTGTTACGACTGTTACACTCCCACTGACCCACGGGGGCATTGTAGGGCCCCAAGAAGACTCCATTCTCAGTCATGAACGAGTATGGACTTCTACTACCCGTTACAGTAGAAAGAAGGTTCTGAAACAATTGGTATGACAAAAGAGACTGACACCAAACAGACACAGCTTGATTTCATGGCACACCACATGGAATTTTTCTAAAAATGAAGAAACTTTAGCATTTCCTTGTTATTTGGGGCTACAAAGCCATAAGCCTCCCACCTATCCTGGTCGGCTTTGAAATGAGCAGACTGGCTGGAAAACAAGAGGCAATTTGCATGTGAAGAATAAACAAACAGAAGTCTGCTGTATACCGTGTCAAAAAAAAAAACAGAGTTGATGTCTTTGTTTAGAAAGGAGAAGCCGCAAAGTTTAGCAGGTTAGCAACACAGCACTTTCTCTTCCTGCCTCCTTCCTAATACATATTAGGAATAAACCTGACTTGACCTCAATACATCATCAATAGCCTTCTCCCATTAGGCCTCACTGATTCAAAGCTTTCCCCCACTCCAATATATCAGGCACACAGCATCAAATTTCTTAAATAATGATCTCACCACCTCCCCTGCACCACAATCATGAAATCGCTTTATATTCTATAGCATCAAGTCTATATTCCTCTGCCTGGCATTCCTTGCCTTCCATAAATTTTCTTCCACTGTCAGGTTTCCAATTATTCCTCATTTTGCACTCACCTCCCTACCCCACCCCCACCTCCTGACCTACGCACATTCACGCATTCTAGTAAGGTCAGTATCTTCAGTATCCCCCCATTCAGATGCACTCACCTCTGCCTCCTTGTTTTCACTGATGCTCAAACCAGGCAAAAAGTATTCAGTGAGACTCCATGTGCTTAAGTGACTGTTCAAGGCTCAGCAGGAAAAGATTCCAAATGTTAACATTTAAGGAGCTGGCCTCTGACATGGAGAGCAAAACATTTATTCACACATATGTTCACAAATACATGCAGAAAAGACAGTTTATGTGGTCATTCTGGCCAGAAGACTGAGTTCTGAGCAGAAGTGATATATATCTTTCAGGCCTGCCTCATAAAAACTTATGATTGTTTACACTGGTTCTTTTATCTTCCAACCAGCTATAGAAGATCCAAGAGAACGTTGGAACAGTGCAATCTAACAGAAATACAAGTCACATGGGATTTTAACTTTTCTAGTAGCCACCCAAAGTTTAAAAGTAGAGGTGAAATTAATTTTAAGAATGTTTTTTATGTAACCTAATATATATGTATATCTATATATAATATATGTATAAATATGTAAAAATATATACATTTCCACATGTAATTTAAAAACTACTAATATTTTACATTTTTTAAAAATTCTAAGTTTTCAAAATCTATGTATTTCACACTTCCAGTACATCTTAGTTCAACAGTGTCTCACATTTCAAATGCTCAGTAACCACATGCAGACTAGTAACAATCTTGGGCAGCATATCTCTAGGGGATGGTGAAGTCCCAAGATGGAAGAAGCCTTTTCTTAGCTTATTCCACCATTAGTATTCTCAGTAAAATGTTGAATAGAAGAAGTGAAAGCTGATGATCTTAAGGGAAAAGCATTTAGCCTTTCATAATTAAGAATGATGTTAGCTCTAGGATGCATATAGATGAGCTTATTAGGTTGTGAAAGTTTCCTTCTATTCCTAATCTACCAAGAGTTCTGACTGATATTAGATTTTATTAAATATTGTTCTGTATCTATTGAGATAATCAAATGGATTTCCTCTTTTGTTGGTTAATAAGGTGCATTCCATTGATTGATCTTAAATGTTAAACCAACCTTGCATTCTGGAATTGGACCTGTTATTCATTATATATCATCCTTTTCATGTATCCTTGAATTTAATTTACTAAAATTTTGTTTAGAATTCTTGCATTATGTTCACAAGAGATTTTGGTCAGTAGTTTTCTTTACTTCCTATATATTTGTTTAGTTTTGGTATCAGGGTAATGCTGGCCTCATGAAATGAGTTGGGAAGTATTTCCTTCTCTTCAATTTTATAGAAAAGTGTGCTTAGAATTGATAGTAAATGTTTAGTAACATTCACCAGTAAAGTCATCTGGGCCTACAGTTTTCTTTGTGGAAAAGTTTTTAATTTCAAAATTCAATCTCTTTAAGTATAGAGATATTCAGGTTATCTATTTCTTCTTGACTAAGCTTTGGTAGTTTGTACATTCCAAAGAATTTGTCAGCTTCATCAAAGATGTCAAAGTTATTGACAGAGTTGTTGATAATATCCCCTTATTGTTCTGGTAATATCTGTATAGTATAGCTTTAGTGATATTATCTTTCAGATTTCTGATATTTGTAATTTGTGTCTTTTCTGTTTTCTTCTCATTAGTCTCTACAGATGTTTCTCAATTATATTGATCTCAAAAAAGCAACTCTTAATTTCAGTTATTTACTGTGTTTCTGTAATGTATTTCATTGATTTCCACTCTGATCTTTAATATTTACCTTTTCTTTGTATTTAATATTTGCCTCACTTTTTCTAATTTTTTTAAAGGTGGAAGCTCAGGTCATTGGTTTGAGACCTTTCTTCTTTTCTTTTCTTTTTTTTTTTTTTATTATATATTTTTGACAGAGAGAGTGCGAGCGTGAGCTAGGGAGGGGCAGAGAGGGAGACACAGAATCAGAAGCAGAGACCTTTCTTCTTTTCTAATATAAGTGTTTAATGCTATAATTACTCCTTGAAGTACTGCTTTAACAGTATCTCACAAATTCCTTACTTGGTGCTTTTGTTTTCTCTCACTACAATATATCAATTTTCCTTTAGATTTCTTCTTTGACCCATGGGTTATTTAACAGTGTGGTGTTTGAGGGGCACCTGTGTGTCTCAGTCAGTTAAGCGTTTAACTCTTGATTTCGGTTCAGGTCATGATCTTGTGGTTCCTGAGATCAAGCCCTGTGTCCAACTGTGTACTGACAGTGCTGAGCCTGCTTAGGATTCTCTTTCTCCCTCTTTCTGCCCCTCCCCTGCTTGCAGTCTCTCTCTCTCACTCTCTCTCTCTCAAAATAAATAAATAAACATTAAAAATGTTTTTGAGAGGGACAGAAACAGAATGCAAGTGGGTTAGGGGCAGAGAGAGAGGGAGACACAGAATCCAAACCAGGCTCCAGGCTCTGAGCTGTCAACACAGAGCCAGACGGGGGCTCGAACTCAGGAGAGCTGCGAGATCATGACCTCAGCCGAAGATGGATGCTCAACCGACTGAGCCACCCAGGCGCCCGATAAAACATTTTTTTTTTTAAAGTATGTCATTTGATTTCCAAATCTTTGGTTATATTCCAGAGATTTTCTGTTATTAATTTCTAATTTAATACTCTTGTCACAACATATTTTGTATGACTCAAATACTTCTAAATTTATTTGAACGTGTTTTATGACCCACCTATGATCTACCCTGGTAAATATTTTGTGTGCAGTTTAAAAGTATACTTCTGGGGCGCCTGGGTGGCTTGGTCGGTTAAGCGTCCGACTTCGGCTCAGGTCATGATCTCACGGTCCATGAGTTCGAGCCCCGCATCAGGCTCTGTGCTGACAGCTCAGAGCCTGGAGCCTGTTTCAGATTCTGTGTCTCCCTCCCTCTCTGCTCCTCCCCTGTTCATGCTCTGTCTCTCTCTGTCTCAAAAATAAATAAACGTTAAAAAAAAAATTTAAAAAAAAAGTATACTTCTATTGTTAGATACACTGTTCAACAAATATTGATTGGATCAAATTGGTTGATAGTGTCCAAATCTTCTCTAATCATACTGATTTTCTATTTGTTTTGTCAGTTATTGTAAGGGGAATGTGAAATCTCTATAACTGTGATTTTTTTTTCAGTTTTATCAGTGTTTATAGTTCTGTTATTAGGTATATAAACATGTAGGATTGTTATATCCTCTTAATGAGAAGACTCCTTTATCGTTATGAAATGATTTCTTTATCACTGGTAATAATCTTTGCTCTGAAAACTACTTCTTTTGATATTAATATAGCCACTTAGGGTTGTTGTTTTCTAATTACTGTTTCCATGTTATATCTTCATCTAACCTTCATTTGCAAATTGGCTGTGTCTTTATGTTTGAAGTGTCTTTATTGTATACAGCATATTGTTAGGTCTTGTTTATTTTTTTCAGTCTGACCATTTCTACCTTTTAATTGACCGTATTTATATTTAATGTGATTATTAATAGGTTTAATCTGTCATCTTGCTTTTTGTTTTCTAATTCCCCAATCTGTTTTTCTCCCATTTTCCTCTTTTCCGGCCTCCTTTTGGATTATTTGAGGTTTTTTATAGTTCTGTTTTATCTTCTTTGTTGTTTTTTTTGCCACATTTTATCATGTTATGTGTGACTTTAAATATTTATGTCGTTATACATCCATAACTTATCATAGTCTACTTTCAAGTGATAATACACCTTATATAATGTAAGAAACTTCAAATATCCCTCTTACATGTTTCCATTCCCAACCGTATGTTATGGCTGTCACACATTTTACTTTGACATGTTATAACCCCATACAACATTGTGATTATTTATATTAAAATAGTCATACTTTAAGGTGACTTAAATAACAAGAAAATAATTTGTGTTCATTCATGTTGCTATCATTCCTGATATTCTTCATTCCTTTTTCCATATTTCCATCTGATACCATTTCCCTTCTGCCTGAAGAACTTGCTACAATATTTCTTGCAGTGAGGATCTGCTGGTAATAAGTTGTTCAAGTTTTGTTATGTCTGATGTAGTCAGATACTCTGATTAATGGCCAAGATTAACACACATGCTCAAAGGTAACTTTGCAAAAAGTCCCTTCTTGCTTTTTTGTTCTATAACCTTAAGATTGAGTTTTTGCATAACAAATGTGTCTCTTGCAGATCAAATCATCATCCTCATCATCACTGCTACCATTTATTGAATACTTATTTTCTAAGAGTCACACTGAGTACTGTGACATACAGTATCTCATTTAATCCTTATAATAAAGTTGAGGTAATATTATCTTCCCTTTACTTATGGGGAAACTGAAACTCTGGTAGATTGTCATTGCCCAAGTTTACACAATAATAGAGAAAAAGTAGGCCTTTCTTATCTCAAGTCTCATACTCTTTAGTCGGTATCCTATACTACCCTACACTACCACCGTAAAGATTTTCTTATTTTGCTGGTTTACCAGTAAGCTAATTGGGTGAGATTCTAATCAACTAAGATATAGCACATCTTATTGATTTTAAAACACTTGCAATTGGAATTCATTTTATAGTAGATCGTACAATTTATCTTACAATTCCCGTTGGAAAGTTAGCAGTCATGATGCAGCTATCATTGCTTCTGCTTATTCAACATTTTCCAATAAGACGAAAAGAGCACCATTATCAAAATTTGAAGAATGGGTATCTCTAGCTTGAAAAAAAAAATCCTAACAATAATAGTAAGATATTATTTTAAGAAAGACTAAGTCACCAAAACTCTTAATAACACACAAGACAGTATTTTTTAGAAAAATACAGATATTGAAGCTCTAAGTTTAAAAGTGACTCCAAATGGAATAGACTATGAAAAAAGTTTAAGAGCATCTTGAACAATTCATTTTACTTATATTTCTCCTTTATTTGCATGCCCAAGTGTGATAAAATGTAAAATTTGTGTCTAAATAGATATCAAAAACTGTTTTCAATACATATAAAATAAATATTTAAGAAATAAGGAAGCATTGTATCATACATAGTTGGCATATTTTTTCTTTCTTTATGATACATGACATGAAGGGTCATCTTAATAATCAAAGACATTTTAGATACAACAAAATGTGGTACATCACTGGACAAGACATGGCTTTTGAGTTGTTTTTCCAAATTGATAATAGAATCAATGGTATCTGCACACATTATAGCCCCAGAACACCTTACAAAAGAGGGCATGTTTTCTCAAAATAAAGAATCAAGATTGAAACTGAGCTGTGCTCTGTGACTATAAATTACAATATTGTTGATTTAGAATCCCCAACTTGGCCTCGTTAATATTATATTGAATGATAAAAAGTATTCTTCTCACATAAAAAGCCCTTCTGCCAAATTTATTGTTTTTATTTTACTTTCTTGGTGACCTTTAAAGCAGGGGGTAAAGTATAAACCAGGCTGCTTAAATAATTCATAAATTGACTCCTATGCCCTACCAGCAAAATCCTTAAGTATGAAACTTGTCCAAACAAGAAGAAGAAAAAAGAAAAAAAGAGGAATAACCCCACCCCAGCTAAATGAAATTCCCTAAATAAAATACTTAACATAGAATAAGATTATGATAGATCTTTCTCTTCTTTCCATCAAAATAGTCATCTTCTAATTACCGAATCAAACTCCCGAAAACATACCTCAGTATCTCTTCAGACATCAACTGTGCCAAGCTATCAGTAGTGTGTCAGGAAAGGGATGCAAATGGTACGCTCTGGGTGCCAGCCGTAAGAGATTCTGTTGTCTGTTGAAAATCTTAAAACAACAATAAAACCAACTAAAAATCAGTCTAGTTTTCTATGTCACCATATACCACCAGCAGTTCTGAACAGTGTAATACTCCTTGCCACAGTGGGCTGCTCTTACACATAATTCCCCTTGGTTCCCAACTGGATCATCAGATGAATGAATGAATGAATGAGCGAACAAATAAATAAATAAGAGGTTAATGTGAGGAGGCACAGGATCATAAAGGATGCTTGGGGAAGAAGCTTGTCAATCATTCCAAGTACCCTTCAGAAGCATTAACTGACTTCCAGTATATAGAAATCCAAATATTCACAGGGCTACAGCTTCATACAGAAGCTTTTGTGAAAGGTTTCCCTACCCACATTCAATATAAGATTAAGTAAATTGTGAATATCAAGCATTTGTGTAATTAATGAATTAAATTAAAATTGGCAGTCACATACTTCCTTCCTGTTCTTTTCTGCTATCCACCACACCCTAAAGCGGAAGCAGATCTCACAGAACAGCTTTCTCTGCAGCCTGGAGGACTGCTTGGCACCTGGTAATGAGACAAAAGCCATAAATCCAAGGGTTTTGAAGCCATACAAATTTACGAGTAACACAATCATTGGTCAGGAACTAAGGAAAGTGGAAAAGGGGTGACCTTTATACCTATAATTTGGATTCTTCTGGTCCCTGTGGTTAGGTAATCATTGTTGACAAACTGTTTTATAGACTTTGTAGACTAGTTGCGTAGGGATATGTATGAGCTTTATTGTTGTTGTTGTTTTTAATTTACCCCTCTGGAACCATGTGGGTAGACAGGTGTTAGGGTTAAAAATTCATATGGTATGTGATAGGATTTTGGTGAGGAAATGGAGCAGAAGGGATGGACATTTTAACAGCTTGTGAGGTTTTAGAAGTGAAAAGGGAAGAGGGAGAAGTATTTTGCCTATTGAAAAAAATCATTAAAATATACAATTGTGCATACCAAAGAATCAAAAAGGTCTAGCTCTGAAGTTAGAGAAGAAATAAAAAGTCAAAAATATTTTGTAAGGACTGAGACTGTAAAATGGGGATTTTTTTCCTCCAGAGATTTTTCTAATGAATTAGCCCAACGACAGATTAATATTATGTAAATCAGATTAAATCAATGTAAATACAGAGAGAAAGAAGAAAATAGACTCTTGTTGGATTTTAGTTCTTAAGAGCCTGTCTGCATCTGTTCATTTTTTCAAAAACATTTATTGTGCTCTTCATATATGCAAAAATTCCACTGGTGACTATGAAGTATACCAAGAGATTTTTTTTTTTAATTAACAATACCCTCATTTAATTTAGAAAGAGGAAATTATATAATAATAATAATTATAGTTACCATTTTTGGAATCCTACATGTATACCTTTGAGTAGGCATTTTACATGGATAGTTTATAATGCTGACAATAATGACACAGCAAAGCAGGTATTTTTAATTCCCATTTTACAGGAACTGAGGCTTAGAGACTCTCAAAGATCACATCCCTGGTACAAAATGGAATCAAGATTTGAACCCAATTTTTTTTTTTTTTTGCATTTTGTTAATGAATAACAGCAAAGGTACATGTCAGAAGCACAGTATCACAATACAAATTTAATTAAAAGTTAAAACGAAAGAGAGAAGTACATTTTCAAACCCCCTCTTCTCTCTGCATCCTTTTATGTCTTTCTACATCATTGGCATCAACTTTTATTTTTCCATGCATTTAATAACTCATTTAACAAATATCAGCAAGGCACTGATATTTTACAGTGAAACTGAGGCTCAGAGAGTCTCAAAGATCACAGCACTGGTACATAATGGAATCAAGATTTGAACCCAATTTTTTTTTTTTCATGCTGCTGTAGTCATATACACACTGACCCGTTGCCAGACTACAGAGTCAGCCAATAAACAAACAAGTATAGTGTCAGGTAATGAAATGTACCATGAGGAAAAATAAAGCAGCACAGCAATAGAAAAACAGTACTCTTACAGACCACTTAGAACAATGATTCCGAGGAGGCCTGTCTGGGATATGGCATTGGAGGTGCTGTAGTATAGTGAGTTATATCTGGAGATAGGCATTTTGAGTAACAGGAAACACTAGGTTAAAGGTCTTGGAGGGGCGCCTGGGTGGCTCAGTCGGTTGAGCCTCCACCATGTGATTTTGGTTCAGGTCATGAGCCTGGGGTTGTGGAATCGAGCCCCACATGGTGCTCCATGCTTAGCACGAAGCCTGCTTAAGATTCTCTTTCCTTCTGCCCTTCTTCCCTGCTCGCGCGCTCTCTCTCAAATAAAAATTTTAAAAAATAGTAAAATAAAAAAACAAGGCCTTGGAGAGTTCAAGAAACAGCAAGGGACCAGTGTGTGTATGAGTATAGCAGCATGAGTGATAGAGTGACGGAACATGAGGTCAGATATGGAGACGGTTTGTGCATGAACCAGGTAACATGGATTCTTGTTTGTCGCGGGATTCTTTAATTTTATTTATAGTGTGATGGGAAATTATTAGGTTTGAGCACAGTTTTTAAAAATCACCCTGGTTGCTACATGAAGAACTGACTCTATAGGAGGCAAAACTAGAGGCAAAGAAACCAGTTAGGAGATTGTTTCAGTTCTATCGGGAAAGTATGATGCGTTCCATTCATGGCTCTGGCACATGGGAATCTATATCATACACAAAACTTAGTTTGAAAAGGTTCACGAACTTAAATGTGAAAGTTAAAATATAAACTTCTGGAATAAAATATAAGAGAATATATTCATAACCTTCACATATACAAAGATTTCTTTAAAAGGACACACACAGGGGTGCCTGGCTGGCTCAGTCAGTGAAGCGTGCATCTCTTGATCTCAGAGTTGTTGGTTCAAGCCCCACATTGGGTATAGAGATCACTTAAAAATAAAACTTTTAAAAAATAAAAATAAAATAAAAATAAAAGCATACACTCAGGTACTCAATCAATCAATACACACACATGCACACACACACAAAACCTAACCATTAAAGAAAAGATTAACAAGTTGGACTTCCTTAAAATTAAAAACGTCTGTTCATCAAAAAGAATAAAATTAAGAGAATAAAAAGTATAGGTGTAATCCAGAAAACATAAAGGATCCCCACACATTAATAAGGTAAAGAAAAATAATATAATCATAGAAGTGACAACTCATCACCTTTGTCATATAATACAGGCTGCAAACAAGTTCTCACCAGCATTCAAGAGTATCACCCAAGGGCATGAATACCAGACGCAAGGTCATACTACAGTCTTTAGGGTCATATTAGAGTATTTACAGCACATACCCTACCCCTTTACTACACAAAAGGAAACCTTCTATGCACACTATTCTCACGTTGCATTTTTTTTTTATGACACTATATATTCTGTCACTCACTCCATAATAGGATGTGGAAATCTTGGGGCACCTGAGTGGCTCAGTCGATTTTTTGGCTCATGTCATTATCTCACGGTTTGTGAGTTCCAACGCTGCACTGGGCTCTGTGCTGAGGGCACAGAGCCTACTAAAGATTCTGTCTCCCTCTCTCTCTGCCCCTCCCCCACTTGCTCTCTATTTCTCTCTCAAAATAAATTAAAAAATAAAATAATCTTTCCCGTTCCTTTTTACAGCTTTTAGCGTACTCTTTTGTGTGAATGCGCCATGTTTTTTTAGCAGTCCCTTATTAATGGACATTTGGGTTGTTTCCAGTCTTTTGCTATACAAATAATGTGGCAATGAATAGCCTTGAACATACATTTTTTTTTCCTTTTTTTGTTTTGTTTTGTTTTGCCAGTTTATCTGTGAGATAAATTTTTAGAAGTAACTTCTTGGTCACTGGGTTAATGCATATGTAATTTTGTATTGCCTTCAGGAATATATGAAAGTGCCCGTTTCCCCACATCTTTGCCGACAGAGTGTGTTCTCAAACTTTTGGATATCATATGTCATTGTAGTTTTCTTTTGTATTTCTCTTATGAGCAACAGTAAGCATCTTTTCATATATTTAATGCCATTTGCACCTTTATGAGTTTTCTGTTTCACCCATTTTTCTGTTAAATTTTTGGCCTTCTCAGTTTTCAGAAGTATTTTTATGCCAGGATAATTGCCCTTTGTCTATGTTATAAGATGCAAATATTTATGCCTTTCTGTTTTGCTTAGATGTTTGCTTGCTTGTTGTTGTTTTGCTATGCAAAATGGTTTTTGCATGTAGGCACATAAATGTGTCAGTCTTTTCTCAATAGTTTCTATGTTTCAAGTCATAGATAGGGAAGTTTTTCCCACTTAATGGATTTCGTCTAAGGTTTCTTCCAGATTGTCCTTTTTTAACCTTTAGATCTTTCTTTTGGAATTAATTTCAGTGTGCAATATGAAGAATAAAACAAATTTTAATCTTTTCCATATGCTTTATCTAGTTGCCCCAACTTATTTCAGATTCCACATCTATCATTAAATTTCCCTGTGTAATTTTTTATCCTGCTCCATTGGTTTTCATCAAGCATCAATATTACAGTGTTTTAATTACTCAAATTTTCTTTTTTTACTGTTTAATATATGGTATGTTTAGTATTCCTCCCCAAATTGCCTTTCTCCTTTATGGTAACGAGTTACTCTTGCCTATTTATTTTCCCAAATAAAGCTTTAAATAGATTTGCCCATCAAAGTAAAGAAGCAATAACAAAATTATGTCATTTTTTTTCTATTTGCTTCATCTTTATAAATTAACAAGAATGAATTTCCTTGCGATGTTTTGAGCTTCTTACCTAGAAAGAAGAGATAACTTTCCATTCCTTCAACTCTACTTTTTAGGCCTTTTAGGAATATGTTATAGTTTTCTGGAATAGCTTTTACCGATTTCTTGTTAAGTTTCTGCCTAGATGTTTTATGTTCGCCATTGTAAATGGAGTCGATTTTTTCACTATTTACTCTAACTGGTTATTATTTGAATATATGTAGGCTGTTGATTGCTGAATGATATTTTTGACTAATTATTTGTAGTAGTGTTTCCCTCAATTCTTTTTGCTTTTCCAAATAAGTAATTCTATTCCTATGTAGAAAAAAGTTTTATTTCCTTGTTTCACATTTTTATGCTTCTACTTGCTTTCTCTTATCTAAGTTTATTGAGTAATATTGTATTAAATAGTACACAGCAGCCATCCTTGTCTTTTTCCTAACTTCAGCAGAGAGAAGAGGCTGCTAGTATTTTCCCATTAACAAAGATGCTGACTACCTAGGGCTAAGGTATATATGGGTAAATGTCAATTTAGATATACAATCAGGTTAAGGTAGTAACTTCCAATTTATAATTGATTGTGTATTTTTAATATGAAAAACTGTTGAATTTTGTCAAATTTTTTTCTCGTCAAGTGATAAAGTGTTTTTCTCCTTAGCTCTATTAATAATTTGTTAACTTATATTAATGGCACTCCTATTATTGAACTGCCCTTGTATTCCTGAAGTAAACTCCACTTGATCATTATACATTTTTAGTGCTCTTGGAATCTGTTTGCTAATTTCTGAGTTATACATTTGGCATTAATAATCTGTAGTTTTCATTTTGTTACAATTTTTGCCGGGCTAGTTGTTTCATTAACAAAATTATGATGTTTTCCTTCTTTTACTAAGCCCAGAAGAAGCATAATTAACTTAGGGATAATCTTATCTCCAGATATTTTATAAAATTTTGTATCTTGTAACTCATGCTCATACCTAGACTGGAGATTTGAGCAATTTGGTAGAAAAATATCGTGAAGTTAAATTGTGCTGGCTTATTGAAATAAGGTGGTGTC
The DNA here is from genome assembly GCF_023721935.1 of Panthera uncia. Classification (NCBI taxonomy): domain Eukaryota; kingdom Metazoa; phylum Chordata; class Mammalia; order Carnivora; family Felidae; genus Panthera; species Panthera uncia. Next base: position 18,599,848 of record NW_026057580.1, read on the forward strand.
AAAAAGAGACTCTTCAGACTGATACAGTATCCTTTGAAAAGAGAGAAGTTTAGGGGGACTTGGGTGGCTCAGTAAGTTAAGCATCTGACTTCAGCTCAGGTCATGATCTCCCAGTTTGTGAGTTCAAGCTCTGCGTCAGGCTCTGTGCTGACAGCTCAGAACCTGGAGCCTGTTTCAGATTCTGTGTCTCCCTCTCTCTCTGCCCCTTTCCTGCTTGCGCTCTGTCCCTCTCTCTCTTACTCATAAATAAAAAATAAGCATTAAAAAAATTAGAAAAGAGAGAAGGTAAACAACAAGAATCTTTGTTACAAGAAATCTTTTTCACCTAGACCAAGAAATTCAAGACTCCTGTGGGTCTTATTAATCATGCATTTTTCAGAATTTGCAAAAGCCGGTAGACAATTTCAAGCCAAATAAAGTGTAAGCACAAATGAAGTTCTATGTAGAAGCGGAGTATGTGGGGAAAACTAAGCTGTGCTATGGCTCAGTGCAATGGGGGAGCATGATCTGACAGGTCCCTCCAAAATTCTTCTGCAATGTTCTCCAGCCTGACTGCAGTACTAATTATCTACATTATAAACACTGTCTACAGAGAAGAAGCTTAAGGACAGGAGCTATAACCTTGTTCTTTCCTATTGATCTAAGGACCAGGCACAGACTAAAGCCAATGTTAGGAGGGTTGGGGAAATGGACAGAGTTCTGAAACCAGTTGCTAAAGAATGGAAACCACAAAGGGAGGCAAAAGTGAAGATTTTGATGGATGTCTACATTCAAGGACCATGACTGTTTAAGAACACCAAGATTGGTGAATAGCTGACAGCGTGGAAAAGAAATTCAATAAAGTAGCAAGGCAAAGAATTCTTTACCTGCTGTCTGCAACAAACCACACTTACAGAGGATAAGAGGTTCAAGTGGTGCAGCTTCTAGAATAAAAATCGCTCTCTGTCTACTTCAGTGGTGGTTATGGAAAACAATGAACAAGGCAGAGGCTTCTGCTGGGTTCACCAAGAAACCATCTCCCCTGCCAAGGCAGAGATTCCTCGTTTTTCCTGCCCAGGAGAGTGTTAGAGACAGTGAAATTTGTAATTGATTCATTGTCAAATCATGTGGAGCCAAATCTGGGCCCAACCTCCAGGAAAACACATCATCTGGAATTGGGACTAGATGCAGTAGCAAGAAATGACACGTGTCTCCCACTGGGGAGGAGTGAGTATATTTTTAGTTGCAATCTGAGATGGCTCTTAAAATCATAAATGGCAAAAAGCACACAGGTGCAACTGTATGTGTGCAATATGTATGTCTTAGCTTGAGGGTTTAAGAAAGCAGTAAGTCAAATATACTAGACTGTTAGCAGCTCTTACTTCCTGGAAAAAAAAAAATCCTCTTTTCCAATGGAAAATCTTTGTGTGTTGTTTAGATAGTGCTGACCTCACCTTTTCCTGAGCCTAGGTTTTGGATGCTGGGGATACAGAGGTGAACACAATTAGACCAAATCCCTGACCTCCTGGAGCTTTCATTCTAATCACTAGAGAAAAGCAGTAAACATAAAAATTACTGCACATCACATTATGTCTGAAAATGTTATGTAAGAAGGAAGGAAGGAAGGAAGGAAGGAAGGAAGGAAGGAAAGAAGGAATATAGGGGAGATGGAAGTGAAGTACTTAATGACTCAATAAATGTTTTCAAAGTAACATTTATTGCATTTTATGCACGATACACTCCATTTTGAAATGTAGGGAAACAGAAGACAAAAATTGCCCATGAGTAAATTCTGAAAAATTTCCCCTCTATATCAAAGAACTTATTATAATTTTCTCCTACACCTAAAGCTTATCTGGTCAATACTGAAAATATTTTGAAGCTGATGTACTATAACCACCAAAATATGCCTTTCATCTCATTTATGAGATGTTGACAAGATCTGCAGGTATTCTAAAACTCACTTTTCTTTATGTAGAACTGTCAAAGTAGAGTCTGACTTTTAAGTATCTTAAATCCATCTCCACAGACTATTTCTACTTTTTCAGAAATATACCGTTCATGCGTAATCATTTGGCTTCAAACCATGTGCAGAGGAAACAATAGGAGGAAAGGTTTGCCGTGTAATCATTTTTAAAGAATACATTTTAAACCATATTCACAGAAATTCATGAAGCTTTAAGAAGAAAAAAAAAGAATGTATGTCATCAGCTTAGCCATACCAAATAAGAAAACTCATGCATTAAACATCGGAAAAGGAAGTAATACAGCTTTAGTTCAATCTGTAATTTGTGAGCTATCACAGAGATTCTGGCTTGGCACCACTCAGAAATGTTCACTGAATGTCATTGTAGAGGTTTGAGAGGACTCTCCAAGGACCAATTAAAGGAATGGAGAACTAGGGAAGATTGTTCACCAGTAGGAAAAAGCAAGAATAATGGTGCAAGATGGATGTGGTTTTCCAATTTTCTAGTTTTGACTATAAATTTGGAAACCCAAGCCAAAAATAAATAATAATAATAATAAATATCTCATCCAGTTATTTGTTTATGATCATTAAAAAGGGATTTTGTGCACTCTTTTCTGCCCTAATGCCCTCTAACTTCCAGTAGCCTTCACCCCCCAAACACCAAACTAAGTTATCGACTACATTGTCACTGTTCCTTTACCATGTGTACATACACACACACACACACACACACACACATTTCCATCTTATGTTCTTTTTACTAGCAAGTAGTATCTGACAACAAAAAATAGAAAACAAATATTCTTATTTAAGTATACAGACACAAATTTTTTTTTAAGAAATACTCTTTGTCAGGATTCTTGGGTGGCTCAGTTGGTTGAGCACCTGACTCTTGATCTTGGCTCAGTTGTTTCATTCCAAGTCATGAATTCACGGTTCATGGGTTCCATCCCCACATAGGGCTCTGGACTGACAGCATGGAGCCTGTTTGGGGTTCTGTGTCCCTCTCTCTCTCTGCCCATCCCCCACTTGCTCTCTCTCCCTCAAAATATCAGGGAATATTATAGATACTCAAATGTTGATTTAATAATTAGCTAATTGAATAACTTGGCTGGTTGGACTATGAGTTTTTATTATGTCCTTTAGGGGAAAAAAAGTCTTTCCTCTTTTCTATATGTGTTTGTTACGCAAACCTAGTTGATATTTTCAGAAATTTAAGGAGAAAGATGCTCAATAGTTTCATTACACAGAATGCCTCCTTTGACTTAAGAGTTTCTATAAGTCTGGATTATGAATGGAGGAGACCACAACAGGAAGAAAGACAGAATGGAGGGAAAAGCAAATTCTCTTGGCCCAACGATGTTAATTTTCTCAAAGGTTTGGACGTTCTATATTTTTCCATATGCCTGATGATAAATAATAGATCTTCACCAATTCCATGTTATATTGAGAAAAGGCAGAAATTTAGAGAAAATGTAAATCCCTTGTAGTAACTTCCCTGAAGAGTTTTTTACTTTCTTTTTTCTTTTATCTCTTTTTCACTTCTGGGTTCCTTTAGCTTTTTTTGAGTTTAGCCTCTGAAATATGAGAAATTTTTATTATCAAACTACAGAAGGGTGGAAAGTCTTACAAAATAGAAAAGCCTAGTGCCACATCCAGTTAGAATAATAAGTAAGAATTGCCACAGAGCCTTGTGTTGAGCAAAGTCCTGGTCTGGAGATAGTGAAGTGGCAAGGCAGAAAGAGCCCTGGGCTGAGTAACCAGGCACATCTTTCTACACAATTTGCCATTCCTGTCTGAGATCTAGTTTCTTCATTTGTCAAATTCAGGGACTGAGTTATGTTTCATTCCAGCTCTGATTTTCCATAATGCTAACAATTTCCCTAAAGCATATACTTTGCGATCATTTACAAATACGACGGATACATTTCACACAGACATGCCAAATATCAAAGTGAATAAATATTCCCTAAAGATCTTTTTTTAAGCTTTGCTGTGACCAATTGGTATGTAAAAGACCGAGTTCCATTCAGTGTAACGTAAGGTGTGAACATATTTGTACAACTACTATAGAAATTGTCAACAGTACTTTTTTATTATCAGCTTACAGATCCTTTCTATTCAGTAGACTGTGAGCTCCTCTGGGGCAGCACTATTTCTTAGTCATTTTTATATCTCCAGTACATGGTATTTAGCATGAAAAAATTAAATGTTTTTAATAATTAATCTGAACAGCTCATCCAGGCTGGAGAAAAGTATGTAGAAGAAAAAGCATGCTGACTGATCTCACTTCCAAGGCATGACCAGGAGCCTCAATGGGGTCCTCAGTGCTGTCTGGAAATCATACTGTATCTCCTTTGTTCATCCAGGCTATACATATAGAAGTCTATTTCAGGCTCTAATATCCTCTATCCTCTAATCCTCCTGAGGACCCCTGAGGAAGTGAGATCAGTCAGTGTGCTTTTTTAGGTAATTCCTACCTCATACTTGCTTCAAAAGAGAACATTCGCCAGCTCCCATATGCATCCCAATCAGCCTCTATAGCATATGATGTCTTCCTGTTACTACTAAAGATGAACTTTTTGTGCTCCTGGGCAAGTCAACCAATCCACCTGTACAACAGATCCATACACTCAGATCAATACAAAACCAATGATTCCTTCTGGAATTCTCCTCACTCAATTGAATCCCATGTTCTCTTTCTCCACTGGATCTTTTCCATCAGTGTACAAACATGTTATTGTTTCTCTCATCTTAAAACAAATGCAAAAACAATAACAACAACAACCAAAAAAAACTGCTGTCTTGAACCCACTTCTTCTTGTAACCATTGCCCTGTTTCATATTTTAATTTATTATTGAAGTATAACTGACATAAAATGTTCTATTATGTTTCAGGTGCACAGCATAGTGATTCCACAGTTCTGTACATTACCATATGTTCACCATGGTAAGTGTGGTGATCATCTGTCACCATACAACATTTTTACAATATTTTTGATTATTCCCTCTACTGTACTTTTCAGTCCTGTGACTTACTTATTTTATAACTGGAAGTTTGTACTTCTTAACCCACTTCACCTATTTCACCCATCCTTCCTACCCCCTCCTTTCTGGCAACCACTAGTTTGTTCTCTACATTTATCAGTCTGTGTCTGTTTTTTTTTTGTTTGTTTGTTTGTTCTTTCATTTGTCTTGCTTTTTATTTTTTATTTTTTTAATGTTTGTTTATTTTTGAGAGGGGGAGAGAGAGATGGAGTGCGAGCAGGGAAGGGGCAGAAAGAGAAGGAGACACAGAATCCGAGGCAGGCTCCAGGCTCTGACCTGTCAGCACAGAGCCTGATGAGGGGCTAAAACCCACGAACTGTGAGATCATGACCTGAGCCGGAGTCAGACACTTAACCTACTGAGTCACCCAGCCACCTCTGTCTTGCTTTTTATTTTTTTTTAATTTTTTTTTAATGTTTTTATTTATTTTTGAGACAGAGAGAGGCAGAGCATGAGCAGGGGAGGGGCAGAGAGAGAGGGAGACACAGAATCAGAAGCAGGCTCCAGGCTCGGAGCTGTCAGCCCAGAGCGCGACGCGGGGCTCGAACTCACAGACTGTGAGATCATGACCTGAGCCGAAGCCGGACGCTCAACCGACTGAGCTACCCAGGCGCCCCTGTCTTGCTTTTTAGATTGCACATATCACTAAATCATATGGTGTGTCTTTCTCTTATTTCATTTATTATATTAAGTGAAATCCATGTTGTTGGTTCATCCATGTTGCTGCAAATGGCAACACTAAAGTTGCTTCCCTATCCATACCTACCTCACTATATTCATTTTCAACTTTCTTTGTGGATCGCTCCTCTTCTTCCCAGACTCTAAATAAACAGTGGTGGACACCAGGGCTGAGGCTTTGGACTTGTCTTTTTCTATTTCTCTGTGTTATTTGAGCCAGATCCATGGGTTTCTAAATCATCCAAATGCTTATAATTCCAAAATTTATAACAAAGGTATAACTCTAGGGCAAACCAAACTCCCAATATCGAAACTCATTTATCCAATTGCCTTCTTAACATCTCCACTTTGAAGTCTGATAGGCCTCCAAAAGTCAGCACATCTTCAAATCAAAGTCACAAATTTCTGCTTCAGTCTATTCTTCTCTTAGGCTTTTCCATCATGAATAATTATAAGTCAACAATTCCAATTGGTCAAAAAAAAAACTTGGGAGTCACCCTTGAATTCTTTCTCTCTCATCTGTAATCCAATCCTATCAGATACAGCTTTAAATTATGTCCAGGGCACCTGGGTGGCTCAGTCCGTTAAGCGTCCAACTTTGGTTCAGGTCACGATTTCACGGTTTAATCAATTCAAGCCCTGCATGGGGCTCTGCACACTGACCACGTGGAGCCTGCTTCGGATTCTCTCTCTCTCTCTCTCTCTCTCTCTCGCTCTCTCGCTCTCTCGCTCTCTCGCTCTCTCGCTTTCTCTCTGCCCCTCCCCCACTCACACTCTGTCTCTCAAAATAAATAAATAAATAAAAATTAATTTTTTTTAATTTAAAAAATAAAATATATACAAATGCAACCATTTTTCACCACCTTCACCTTTAACAATCTGGCTTAAGCCACCATCATCTCCCATCTGAAGTATTGCAATAGTTAACTCTTTTGCCTGTGCTTCCCTCAAGAAAATTCTTAGCATAACAGCCAGACCGATCCCACTATGTCAAATCAGGTCAGAATTCTGCAATCTTGTCTCATCTTGCACAAAGTAAAAGCACAAGATTAAATAAATAAATAAATAAATAAATAACATACCTTATCAAAATTATCATGTCCCCTAGAACTCCTCTTTATACATTCTCCCTTGCTATCTCCCACTCAGCTACAATAGTTCCCTCCATGTCCTTTGAACACTCCTGGTACATTTCTATTCAATGCACCTGCGCACCTGCATTTTACACTACCTACCACATTCCTCTCCCACATGGCTTGCTCTCTCCCTTTCTGTAGGTCTTTAGTCAGATGTCCTACTTACCTAGACTTTCAACCCCTCCGCACCAACATCTAGCAATCTCTAACCCCCTTTCCTGCTCTATTCTGAAACATAGTAGGATCTGATAGAGTTAGTAAATGAACTGAAAGAAAGGAAGTAAGCATAACAGTCAGTATCAGAGATAATTTTTGAGAAACAAAACTTACTTTCAAATGCCTCAAACATTCATGAAGCATTGCCTAAGAGAGGCCTCTGAAGTCTTTCAACAATTAATAAATAAGAGTTGTTCGTAATGTTCATTTTTGGAAGCAATTGGGTGCTACTAACATACTTAAAATAGTTTGAAAAAATCTCGGAATGAGAATATTAACAGATGAAAATTTCACAGAATTAATGATTGTTCATCTTTGCTACAGACAAGCTGGAATGTATTCATTTCTCTGTTGTAGGAAGATGTAGGAAAAAGAGGAAGCAGTATAAATCTAATTTGAATTTTATCTTCACCAACAAAGAAAATAAAATTCAATAACACACTGAAACATATAGTGCCTACTTATATACACACAGTAGGGAATTAGTAAATGAAAATTCTCTTTTTCTAGTGTACTATATATAGTGTACTATATTTATTTTCTAGTATATATTTTCTAGTATATATATATACTAGTATATATAGTATATCTAGTATATATAATATATTTCTAGTATATATTTTCTAGTGTACTATATAAATATAGTGTACTATATTTATTTTGTAAAGTGTTTTTATAATTTACTCTCTAAACTGTTTGTCATATCATAATCACAGTATTTTCTTAAGCAATTGAAAATATTTTTCCCACATATAACTTTCTGCAAGAAAAAGAGTTGTTCACTATGTAGAATAAAACTTATGACTTTCTTTTTGTTCACTTTACTGTTTTTTAGGGAAGGATATTTGCTATATTGATAGTGCCTTCATGAATTATCTTATTTAATTACTATTGTAGATGTTAAACATTTTAAATAATAAAATGTCTAAGAACCAAAAATCATGAACGCAATAATAGCTGAATTCAAATTTTAAACTGTATTCTGGGTATTAAGGATCCAGAAGGTAGTAACTTGGTTAGTAGCTTCTCATCATATAATGTAAGTAAACGTTAAATAAAAAGGAATGCAATCATTATTTTTTTTTTTTTTTTTTGAAGGAAAAAGATGTTTGGCCACCTTCTGATGATTTCTTAGCCTGGAGGGAAGCTTCTGAATATGAGCTGCTAGAATGACAGTGGAGAACTGAAGTTCAGCAAAGTCTGGAGAGATTTAGGAAAACAAAGAAAGATGGTTTAAAAAAAAAAAAAAAAAGAGAACTATGAAATTAGTTCTTAATCCAGAGGGCCAAACTGTCCTGGTTTCAAATGAGCTCTTGAACCACAGTCGAGCTGCTCAAAATGGGGGTTGCCAACTGAAATTTTTAAGGAAGCAGAAAGTCACTTGCTACTTCTATTTGTTTTAGTGATTTACCCTTCCTCCGGACATTGTATTCCTCTTTCAAAGATGCTGCTGAATCTATTGTTTAGTAGATGGTTTTTCATTTACCCATCAAAGCACCCTTCCTCCTTCTTTTCAGAGTATTGTCCAGGGGTGCGTTCAGGAAGATGAAAAGAAGGATATAAGGTCGATGGTCACAGGCAGAAATTAGCCACAGTTATAAAAATAAGTAGTAGATATCCAGTGGTTTTGACTTTCTGCTGTTTGAAGGTCTCCCTGGAGAGATGAGGAAGGGAGAAGAATGTCCCTTTAGTTCCTGCAGAGTTTTCTTCTCTAGTTAGTCATAAACCTGAGTGACAGGGAAAAGATGATCCAAGGCCCCTGCTGCTCCAAGAAAAGGAAATCAGTACAAGAATGTTTTTACATAGCCTTGCACAAAAACCATCATTATACATATGTAACCTCTCACTACACCCAAAACCAATCCCAATTAAAATGAGAACAGGACTAAAAATCACGCTGAAAATCTTTTCTCCAACTTCTGTGGTACTTCCTTTTCTGAATAGAAGAAATAATTTCTCCTTTCTTTCTTTTGGTAATATCCTTGTGCATTTCCACTGGTGGATGAGGTAAAAACCTTGGACTATTGTACTAGCCTCCATTCCATGCCATATAATAGATGTCACATCCCCTGTATTTTCATAGAGGTCTGTGAGCCTTTCTTAAGAATATAAAATATTAGGGGCGCCTGTGTGGCTCAGTTGGTTAAGCCTGCAACTTCAGCTCAGGTCATGATCTCGCGGTCCGTGAGTTCGAGTCCCGCGTTGGGCTTTGTGCTGACCGCTCAGAGCCTGGAGCCTGTTTCGGATTCTGTGTCTCCCTCTCTCTCTCTGACCCTCCCCCATTCATGCTCTGTCTCTCTCTGTCTCAAAAATAAATAAACATTAAAAAAAATTTAAAAAAAAGAATATAAAATATTAAATGTAAAAGTTACACTTACCATTCAGATGGATGAAAATGGATTTTTTCAGACTTATTAGTTTGTCTGTTTGCCCTTGTGAGAAGCCAAAAATGGAGTGAAAATAAAATCTATCTAGAGTGATGATGCTATCATATGATTGGTCTTAAATATTTGGGCCCCACCCAAATCACAGGCTTGTGAAAACTTGGCTCCAAGTAATAATTCATAGTCCAGTTGACAGGGATCATGGGCCAGGTAGGTATATGTGCTATGCATGTGTCTGTGTGTATATATTGTTACTTACTACTCATACATTTTGGAAGGCCTACTGTATCACTATGCCAACTATCCAACACATTCCCACTGAAGCAATGAGAAGTCAGATAGACCATAATTAACTGATCCTGTCCTCAACCAAATCCCATCCCCCATCCCAACCTATATGTTAGATTTTGCTCTGCTTTAGATTGTATATAATTGTTTTTCATGTTGGTATTTTTGTTGTTGTTGTTGTTTTGTTTTGTTTTGTTTTACAAGAGAGTGAGAACACAAGCAGAGGAAAAGCGGGGGTGGGGGGGGGCGGGGATAGAGGATCTGAAGCAGGCTCTGTGCTGACAGAAGCAAGCCTGATGCAAGGCTTGATCGAACTCACGAATTTTCAAGATCATAACCTGAGTCGGAGTCGGACACTCACCTGACCGAGTCCCCCAGGCACCCCAATCTTCTATAATTGTTTTTGATTGGCATGAGTAAACATGACTACTGCCTTGATATTTATGTGTGCCCTCTTGTGTTTGTCATAGCTAAAAGAAGATCATAGACAAGCACACTGTTCATTTTTATTCTACAACTCACCACCACCACAACCACCAAACATACACTTTGGCAAAGTCATGCTTACAATCCTCCTGTTACATGGCATTTGTCAGGGATGTTTCAAAAGTAGCTATAATATGAATGGATGCCCCCTCCGTATTTGCATTATCAAGCCAACAAAATCTTGCTGTAATCTGAGCATTCTTACCAGAGAGATAACCACAAAATTGACTCACTGTAATTTGACAGAAAACTTATTTTAGGAAAAATAAAGTATTGGTGAAAAGTGGCCTAAGTGCTGCTGAATAGTTCATAAGCTTAGCTGAAGTCCCTCTAAAGAAAGCACATCCCTGAAGATGATAAGGCCAAGTCATCAAGGTTCAGAAAAATCCTGGAAATCTTCCAGAGGGTAACCGGAAACACAAGTGAAAGTACTACTTAACTCTGGTGGAAAATAAGGACTACTCCGTGAAAGAAAGAAAGAACTAACTAACTAACTACACAGATGGGAGAATCTTAGAAAAATAAAGTTTGAGAAGGTACAAACGTTTTTAACTTGTAGAAAAGCTATGAATAAGATCGATTAGATTTTCACCAAAGATGAAAATTTCACAGCCAGGAACTAAACCATGAAATTTGAAGGCGATATTTTTACTCGCCTTCATGAGTAGTAAATTTATGATACAGATTACATCAAGTAGTTGCATAAACTAGAGGTATAGACATATACATTGAAAAGAGATCAAAATAATAAACATAGAACTAGATAAAGGAAATCTAGTTATATATTTCTGAGGTTTGTTTTTTTTTAAGTAAAAGTAAATAAAGGCTGTGATACTCTCACACAAAATACTATTTTGCCTTCCTGTCAATGTGTCAGGACTGGGCACAATGGGCTGTTTGTCTCACTCCAAGAAGTGTTTCTTTATCATGTCAATGTCAAGAGTATGTCCTTTGAGTCCACTTGCCTATTCTATGCTTGAATCCTAGATCCATCACTTGCCAGCTGAGGGATTACAGTAAAATTACTGCAGTTGTTTCCATAGCTCTAAAATAGTAATAACCTGGCCCATCTCTCAAAGTTCTAGTGAAAGTTAAATGAGATATTCCATGTACAGCATTTAGCACAATTCAGGATGTATAGCAAATACTCAAGTCATTTTAAGTATCATTCATAATAATGCAAAATAAGCAATTTACTCTCAGAATAATAAAGTGATAGACCAAGTGTATTCTTAATGATTCAATTATACACTGGGAATTCTTTTTCCTTGTCTTGATCAATGACTTTACCCACTGTCTAATCAGCTACTGCCACAATAATGCTGCATAATAACCTCATATTCTTGATGGATTATATCAACAAGTACTTGTTTTTCTTATTCACAGGAGGTGAAGATTTGCTGATCTCAGCCAGACTCAGCCAAACTTGGCTCTAGGGCAAGGGCTAGGTCAAACCTGTTCCATGAGCCTGATTCTGGGGTCAAGCTGAGGGACAGTAGCCACCAGGACATATTCTCATGGAAATGGCAGAAGTCCAGGAGCGAAGCAAAATTATGGTAGCATGTTTTAGACTTTTATAACATTCCATGGGCCAAAGCAACTCGCATGACCAAAGATGACATTAAATGGGATAGTCAAGCATATTCTCTCAGTAAGAGGAGAAGAAAGTAAATATCTGTTGAAAAATAATCCTATCACACCAGCTGACATCGAAGGTGAGAAGGATTTTAAAAGAAAGAGGAGTGTGGGGAGGAAATCCAGCTATTCGTAGCAGCATGAATGGATCTTGACGGCATTAGACTAAGTAAGATGAGTCCGGCAAAGACACATGCTATAAATGACCTATACGTGGAATCTAAACAAGCTAAATCTGTAAAAATGGAATAGAATGGTGGTTACCATAGGGTGGGGTGTGGCACAACTCAGGTTGTGAAGTACAACCCTTAAAGGTGCAAACTTTCAACTAGTAGATAAATAAGTTCTGGAGATCTAATGCATAGCAGTTATTATAGTCAACAATACTATATTATAAACTTCAAAGTTGCCAAGATACTTGATCTTAACTTTTCTTATCACAAAAAAGCAATGATAATCATGTGACTTTATAGAGGTATTAGCTAATGCTAGCATGGCAATCACACTGCAATATATAAATGTATCAAACCAACACATTGTACACTTAAACTAATGCAATGCTATATCTCAACTTAAAGAAAAAGAATAGTATGGGGAAAGATTCTCATTGTCTCTCCTAGATAGAAATCATACTCAAAATCTGTTTTTCACTGTACAATGAACAGAGTTAAATTTGACATACAGAGAAGGAAAATATGAGAACATCAGGCTATTCCCAAGGAGATCCAGTATATAGGTCTCAGTATCTAGAGCTTCCAAAAGGAGAGTGGGCTGATCTCAAAGGTGCACACTGCACTGACAACATGAAAATGGTCATATTGTTATTCACTTAAAGAATATTCTCTGTTCAACAATGCGCTGATGTCTTTAAATTAATATTTATTAAAGGAAGTGTCTCTGCTGTTCAAGTAAATGTAATTGAGCCTGAGGAACTATGGCATGGCCTAATTTGTCTTGACTATAAAATACCATTTTAGAGTTTGCATATTAATAACAGCAGCAACACAAAACAGCAACACAAAACCCCCCCTCATTAAAAAATTTTGGAAAAAAGCAAAGTCCTGAAAGAGATAAAAGGATGGAGGGATCATATGTCCAGAAGCAAATGCATTGTGAAGCCTCTGGTCAATGACATCAGTTACTTTGTAAATGAATTAGAAGTCCTAATTCTGCTTTAGCTTAGAAATCTGATTATCCTAGAGCTTGTAAGAAATCAGCTTTAATCCTCTTTTAAATGTCATTCAACAGGTTCTCTGTTGTACGTGGTATGCAAATGAATTTCCCTTATCAGATCCTTTCTAATTCATTTTCCTTCCACAGGACATTCTCAGAAATAATTTAAGACTGGACTCTGAAAATTGTTCCAATCTTGAATAACATATGTTTGAAGCATATTGTGTCTCCAATCAGCAAATCACTCCTGAATTCAAAAGCAAAAATCCTTGTTACTCTACATGAAAATTAAACATGAAAATTTTCTGACATGTTATGTCCACATCTAAGCTGCTCTCCATATATTTCAGTGTCAGCTCAAAATGAAATTTAAAAATCCTAGCATTGTCTCCCCTATTCAAAATACACCAGATTTTCTTATGGTTATGATCATAGCCAAAACTGCAAGGAGTGAGGGATGTAACTCAAGTTTTCCTTCTTCAGATAGAGAAAAACAGTATTAGTAATTACTCCTCAAGCAGATCAAAAGGAAAATGAACATTGAAATGAAGTCCAAGTCCTGGTTTAGTCCTAAACCTGTAAGATAACATAGGAAAAGCTACATCTTTATAAATTATTTTGAGTTGGAAAACAAATTAAATTTTGCTGTTGTATTGATAATTAGGTCCTTGTAAGAGGCATAGCTGCTGAAATGTAAACAGTAGGGACTATATAATGTGTTTGGTCTAAAAGTAAATACAGTTGTTTACTCAACTTGCAGATTTAAGATGAAATTTATGGAAAGCTTTATTAACCATGTGGTGACCTTCTAAGACTTGGGATGCTTGATTTATATTTCTCTCTTTGCTTAGATGTACGCACTCATGTAAGTGGTAAATGATTTCATTTACTCTACACCAGGGTTACCTTTTTGTCTTTTAAATAACTTATAATTGAAGGTCAATATTACATTTAGAGTGGGAAGAACATCAGTCAGTAATTGTCAGTGTCTTTTCCCCGAAGATAGAGTTTTTTTGAATCATCTGGTCATTTTATCATTATATATGTATATGTAATATGTATATCCTAGGCTTTATTATGTACAAGATATAGATACAAATGGATACCCACGTGAAATTAATATGTATTGCTCCCAGTATTTTAATCCTCTTTCTATATTTTAAGAATTCTTTATTTTGTAGATCTTGGTAGGAAGAATCTATCTCTTGGGGGACAAAGGGATGAAAAATCTACATACTTGCTTTTTTGGCCTCTGTTATAGCTAAGCGGGACACGTGAACTAGGATTAGCCAATCAGACACAGCTCTTCCAGGTTTGATTCCCAGAGCTTCTAATAGAACAAAATTCAGGAATGGTGGAGGATGCATGCTGGAGGTAGTAACAATGGTTCAGGATGGCCTCTCGTGTTCAACAAGCAGAGGTAGTCTTGCCCTCAGCAGAATGGGTTCTAAGCTATGATTTATGCCTGAGGTTCACACTTCTTGGCTCCTTTACCTTGTCTGTTCTCTAAGTCAATTTATCCAGTCTTCTGGCAATTCAGTGAGCCACTCAACGTCTTCTTAATCACTTCCCTTTCTGTATAATGAGCCAAAATCAGTTTGGGTTGATTGTTACAAGGATTCTTACCTATTTACACCATGGAAAACTGGGGCTTTTCAGGAAAGATATCAAGATGTGAAATATGCTACCTGTGGTGTTTGGCAATCTTTGAAAGAACCATGGCATACAATCACTTAGTTGTGATTACCTTAATAAAATAGTAGTAGTTGGTCATCTAACATTAAACTAAATAGGTAGTGGAAAGCTCTCCCTTGACATGTTTCTTCCACCATGATTGACTGAGCCCAATAGGCCATGGAAGGTTACCTATCTGTTCTATTCAGTAATCAGGGTAGATTTTAGGTAAAGTTAAAGACTTAAAATGCATGCCTAAAATTATATTCTGTCTATCAACATATATGGTCACTGACCCATTCCCACCTCCTAGAGTAGATTATAAAACAATCTAGTTTTTCTCAGTTAGCTTCCTCTGGGAATAAAAAGATTATTCTCCACCGTACTATGCTCTTCTCTGCACCCCAGTATGCTTACCCTGTAATCTGTATCATTTGGACTCTGGCCACTTTTTCCCTTTGGATTGGTCAATGGGTGACAACAATGGCACAGTGTCTTCTGCAGAAGTTGTGTCTCAGCTCCTGTTCAGAACCCCTTTAGGTCTGACTCAGCTCTCGCCAGTCTCTAATAACAGTATTTCTTTGATCTTCTCCTTTAGTCCTAGCAGTGGTCTCCTTCTTTTACATCTACTGTGGCCTCCTACAATTGTTTTTCCTTGGGTAACTCAATATCCTTCATTCCTTTAACCTAAGTCACATCTTTATAAATAGTTGTTTCATAAAAGTCTCATTATTTGCATCATCTTGGCATCATCTTTCCTGTCATAATACTGACTGACATGGCAGTCCAAAGACAGAGGCTGGATCTTACTCATCTTTTAATTCCAATGATTAGCAAAATGCCTATCACACACAAATTTCTCAGAATAGTTGGATAGATCTGGACTCAGTGTGCAAAGAAAGCCCCCAAACAGCTTCCACATTTAGACTATATTTGTCTAATGTTCAGTGAGCTCCCAAAAATCTATTTCACTGTAGCTCCTAGGACTCCTCCCATTGTGTATGGAACTAGTGCGCTGCAGTAGAACAAGCATGGAATTTGAACACACGCAAATAGATCTGTGTAATCTCAGAATGATAATTTAACTTCTGAGTAATAAAACTAACCTTAGAAGACTGAATTGTTTTATAGGCTAAACTGTGGTACCAAATAAATATAAAAATACAATGGCTTTGATGAGAGCAGTTCATTTCTCTCACACGTAATAGTCCAGATAAAAAGTGGCTCACACCAGTGGGACAGGTCTGTTTAGTGTGGCCATTCAAGACAAAGATTTTTGCCATCTTGTTGTTCTTTTACACTTGGGATAGTGTTTTTCTCTCTTCTGTTGAAGCTGAGTGATGACTACAATAGGAATGGTTAAGCAAGAACATAGTAAATGCACAATTTTCTTTAACTGTTTTCCATTTTTTTATTGTGTTAAAATACACATAGCAAGATTTAGTTTCTTAACCATTTTCAAGTTTACAGCTCAATGGTATTAATTGCATTCATATTGTTGTGCAACCTTCACCATCATCCATCTCCGAAATACTTTTCGTCTTGCAAAACTAAAACTTTGTACCCATTAAATCATAACTCCCCATGACCTGCTCCCCCCAGGCTTGGTAACCATCATTCTACTTTCTGAAACTATGAGTTCTTCTTCTCTTCTTCCTCCTTCTCCTTCTCCTCCTCCTCCTCCTCCTCCTCCTCCTCCTCCTTCTTCATGTTCTTTATCTTCTTCCTCTTCTTCTTCCAATTTTTTTTTTCCAGATTCCACATACAAGTGAGATAATGCAGTATCTGTCTCCCCATGTCTGGCTTATCTTCTTAACATAATGTCCTCAGGTTTATCCACATTTTCACAAATGACAAGATTTCCTTCTTTTTAAAGACTGAATAATATTCCATTATATACATATAATATTCATATAGAATTATAATTCATACAATAATGGAATATATACAGTAAAATTGCATGATATATACTTTATACACACACACACACGCCCCACATTCTTTATTCACCCATTGACAGCCATTAGGTTGTTTCCATATCTTGCTATTGTGAATAATGCTATAATAAACATAAAACTACATATATCCCCTTGAAGGTAGTGATTTTAATTCCTTTGGCTATACACCCAGAAATGGAATTACTAGATCTAGTGGTAGTTCTATTTTTATTCCTCTGAGGAACCTCTACGCTGTTTTTCTTAATGGCTCTACCAATGGCTGTGTGTGTGTGTGTGTGTGTGTGTGTGTGTGTTACTTGACAAGATTCTGAGGAAATGAAATAATCTCAGACTCTGGAGGAAGATAATTATGTTTAAATCCTGGCTGCTGTCCTTACAATACAAGTCATCTTGGGAAAGTGACTTAATCTTTTAAGCCAATTTCCTCATGGGCAACAATAATGAATACTTCACAGAATTTTGGTGATGAATAAAAAGACAATATATATAAAGTAGTTAGCACAGTATCCAGAATATATTATATGCCAAACCAAACATTATTAAGAACTACATTTCTGTGGGGACTGAGTAAGGCAAAGTAGGTCTATTTATTTCCCAAGGAAAGCAGGTTAGAGTCAGACACTATGGCAGTCACCACTTCAGTAAGCTGTTAGACCAACTAGCTTTAAGGCATTTTGTTCATCTTCACCTAGACTGAGAACGGTATAAGGACTTTAATATATCTAGTGGAGAGCATCAAAAAAGACGGACACACAAACATGCAAAAACAGGAAGAAACAAGAAATGACACCTTTAACTATAAAATTTTGTCTGGAGAATATTACAAAACTCTAACATCACTTATTGCTTCTTCCTCACTTTAACATTTTTTAAGAATACTACAGGAATTCTTAGGCTGAATAAGAAAACAAAGAGTTCCACAGCAAGAATCCAAGCCCACAGGCGGAAGCCTTTCTAGTTTTATAAGTCATGCATTATCACCTCCACAGCATTCTGTTAGCTAAAAACAATAGCTAAAGTCAGCTTAGATCCAAGGAAAAGCAATACACACACGCCCACATGCACACACACGCACACACACACACTTCTTGATGGAAAAAGTGCAAAAGATTTTGCAGACAAGTTTTAAAAACTCCATATGATGTATATTTATATTTTGGACTTAGGTCCTAAGTTTTTATATACATATTCTGGGTCTACACTGAACATACCCCATATTTTGAAATTTAAAACTACAGTTTAAACATTATTTAAACAAAGCCATTATATAGCACATAGTACATATTTTTAAATTATTATGGCATCCGTTACCCTAAATTCTCTTTTCAGAGTTTGTAAATGTGTATCAAATGTAACAGACAGAATATATTAGCAAAAAAGTGTTTGTCATAGCAAGAACTTTCTCAAAATAATTGTTAAAAATACAAATTAGATGTAAATGCTATGTATTTTTGTAGATGACAGATGATATTAAAGAGTCTTGTAGATGTTTCTACAAAACTTCCCTCCCTAGAATTATCAGTGCATTAGAAATGATGCACTTGTTAAAAAGCAATATCCTTAGCCTAAAAGCTCATACAGTCAATTTTATGGTTCACATATTTGAATTGTCATTATTTTAATTAGGAGTTATTTATCTCAATTCATTCCACATCAAGTCTAATTTCTGGCTCTGTGGTACTCTATTTGCTAGAGTATTGTCTTAAAAAAACTCAATTTATTGTTCAGTGACAAGAATATCGTCCTTATTTAAGGAAACCTAATTGTAGAGCTGGCCTGAAAATGACCTTATACAAACAAAATTCACCGAACTTGGCTCTAACTTTTGGTGTGATACGATTATGACCCATACTTCTGCCCTAATGTAATTCTCTTATCCAGTTATTATCCAAGCAATCCCTTGGAAGTTGGGGTTTATGCTTTGAATGTGAGTATCATTTCCCTTCTTAGAGCAAATAAAACATAAGATTTTCCTGGAAAGAACAAGGCTTAATGTAAAGAACAAAACAGAAATGATACCCATGTTTTAATATATACAATGGAGTATTACTCAGCAATCAAAAAGAATGAAATCTTGTCATTTGCAACTATGTGGATGGAACTGGAGGGTATTATGCTAAGCAAAATTAGTCCATCAGAGAAAGACAAATATCATATGACTTCACTCATATGAGGAATTCAAGAAACAAAACAGATGAACATAAGGGAAGGGAAGCAAAAATAATATAAAAATGGGTGGGGAGCAAAACATAAGAGACTCTTAAATATAGAGAACAAACAGGGTTGCTGGAGGGGTTGTGGGAGGGGGGATGGGCTAAATGGGTAAAGGGCATCGAAGAATCTACTCCCGAAATTGTTGCACTATATGCTAACTAACTTGGATATAAATTTAAAAATTAATTAATTAAAAAAGAAATGATACTCATGTTTTAATATAAAAGTGGGAGAAAAAAATTATCTGTCAAACAAGAGTTACAGCTTGAAAATGTGAATAAATTATTACGATTCTACAACTTTGATTTTTTTTTTAACATTTATTTATTTCCGAGAGACAGAGAGAAACAGAGCATGAGTAGGGAGGGAGGAGAGAGGGGAAAACACAGAATCTGAAGCAAGCTCCAGGCTCCAAGCTGTGAGCACAGAGCCTGATGCCAGGCCTGAACTCATGAACTGTGAAATCATGACCTGAGCTTAAGTCAGACATTCAACCTACAGAGCCACCCAGGGACCCCTATAGGCTTTGATTTTTAATGCCATATATCAATGTTAAGGCTATGACTATGTTGTGTTAGAATTTCCCTCTCCACCAAGTCCGAGAAAACAAACCTAAACCACAATGCCCACTTTATGATATCATATTTGTTACATTTTGCCATTCATATAATTGATTTTGTATTCTTAATTAACTTTTTAAATATGGGAATATTATTTCCTCAACTAGATTGTAAGTTCCCCAAATACTGAAAGTTATGCTTTATACACTTTTTAATGCCTCCCTCACTATCTAATGAAGTATTAGGTATAAATAAGATAGGTATTTGCTAATGAATTTTTAATTTAATTAAATTATTGAAAGTTAACATGTTAAACTTACATGTAACAGAGGGCAAAATACAAGAATTTAGTATCAGAATCAGTTTAATTTTGTATAATCAGTTTCTTCAAATAAAAACAAAATTTTGATGATAAATCATCATGACCCTTATTAACTATTAAGAAAGCAATGATAATCATTCATGTTTTAACAAAGAATTAATTATTCAGTAATAATACAAGATAAAGGAGATAGGAGTAAAAATAACAGATAAACCATAAATTGAGAAAATAAGTAAAAGCTGAAGTAATCTGATGATTTCAACTCTGATTGTTGATCGTATTTTCCATATTATTTATTTGTATTTGAAACAAACTAAAAAGCGACTCAAAGATGACAATTTTTTTTTTAAGATTTTATTTTTATGTAATCTCTACACCCAACATGGAGCTCAAACTCACAACCACGAGATCAAGAGTCACACATTTCTCTGACTAAGCCATCCAGGTGCCCCAAAGAAGACACCTTTAAATGGGCACATGGGTGGCTTAGCCAGGACTTTGGCTCAGGTCAAGACTTCATGAGCCCAAAGTTGGGCTCTTTGCTAACAGCTCAGAGCCTGAAGCCTGCTTTGGATTCTGTGTCTCCCTCTATCTCTGCTCCTCCCCTGCTCATGCTCTGTCTCTCTGTCTCTCTCTCTCAAAAATAAATAAAAACATTAAAAAAAAAAGAAGAAGACACCTTTTACTTAAAAACAAATGTCACAATAGGACATGGAATAAAAACTTCAAAAGTTGAAGATATTCAGTCAGAGCATGAAGAAGTCTTAAAGATGCCTGATATAACTGCTTAACATAAGAGATGAGGATTAGAGACCAAGAGCTTTGCTATGGGTATGAAAATAAGTGACTGGACCAGGAATAGATAAAACAAGTGCCCCTTTTACCACCATGGACAGACATTCACTCATCATGTATAATAATGTATATTGGCTCAATTATAAATACTGTTATTTTGAATCCCCTAAAAAACTTCTATTCCAAGGAATGCCTCAACTTGTCCATTAATCTCCTTTTTTTTCACCACCTGTACAATATACCAATAGAGTATTTCCTGCTAATCAAATGTCTATGTCATACACTACATCATGGACAGAGAAAAACCTAAATTGAAATGGACTCTACCAGTCTGAGGCTGCTTTTCACCAATAGATAAAGTTGGGGCAATCAAATGTTGACTTCATATTTGATATTCATATTCAAATATCTTTTTTAAATTTTTTAATGTTTTTAGAGAAAGAGAGAGACAAAGCATTAGCTGAGGAGGGGCAGAGAGATAGAGGGAGACACAGAATCTGAAGCGTGAGCTATCAATCCAAGCTCTAAGCTATCAGCACAGAGCCTGACACGGGGCTTGAACCCGTGAACTGTGAGATCATGACCTGAGTCAAAGTTGGATGCTTAACTGACTAAGCCATCTAGGTGCCCCAAATACCTTATATTATTAACAACTAATTCTACTAAAATTAATATGAGCTTTGATTTTTAAATGCATTTTAATAAATATATTAGCTTGTATTGTATTCTGGCATGAGCATTCTGGCAAAAGAAAGCAAGAACTAACCCAAATTAAGGGCTCCTTTCATTAATTTGAGATGTGTCCCAAATATGTAATAAAAAAATTATTTCAATGAAATATTGAAAAATTATTTCAGTGAAAACCAGCAGAGTGCTCAGAGTAATCAATAAACATGTACTTAATGAATAAAATTATTTTTCTAGATAGATGTTAGGGTTTTGATCCCTTTTGCCTGGGGACTTACTGTCCAGTAAAATTAGAATTATTTTATGTACAAAAATAAGTAGGAACACCAAAAGATAAATTATCAGGGCCAGATGTTGATGCATAATACAGACAACAATGCATCGTCCAGTAAGTAGTTCAGTGAAAGGAGAAATGTTTGGAGGAGGGTGGGGAAAGGGATGATTCATATAACTGGACTGGATGTTGTTGCTACAAGAGCAATGTCTGAGAAGAAAGTAAGAATGATTCTGCAATTAAATCCTTTGAAGAGTTGTTTCACTGTCTCCATATACACAGCTTTTGAATGCAATATGTAGGACAGCATACCCAACTGAAGTGCAAAAATCCTTTTCAAAAAACGCATTTTCCTTATTACCCAAGGATCAAATAATAAATAATAATAATAAATGCAGCTTGAGGAGGAAAAGCCACACTCCCATTTATTCTTTTTTTGTGTTTTACCTTAAAAGAAGCTTTGATATTTTTGTACATCAGTCAGCATCCAGCTCATTTCCGTACTGGTGTGTTAACCTTCTCCCTCTGGACACTTGGGATATTAATATTATCCTCTGTAACAATCAGCAGAAGAAATAGAGCATTTACGCAAATACTGCAAATTAGATTAAACTGCAGTTCTGATGTAACCCTGTGACATACAGTTTCTTGCGAATTAAGCCAAATGTACAAGCATTTAATGACTAATCCTTTTAGGTATTTTAATGCCCACATGAAGATTTATTAAGGAGAAAGGGAAAGCATATGCGGTTTTCCGTTAGAGCCTGCCTGCGGGCGGAGGATTGAGCAGATTGGCTTTTTTTAATTAATATTTCAGTTCTTTGTGTTTTGGCGGGCAGGTTGCACGTGGTCCTGGTACTGAACGGACAGCTCCTTTCTCTTAGGCTGTGCGCTGGGGGCTAGAAGTCTATAAGGGCAGTGGCAGACCCTGGAGAGAGAGGAGAGAAAGAGGGCGGGAGAGGAAATCAAGTGCTGACTCCCCCCACCTCTTTCTTTCTTATACCCCACACAGCCATAGGCTTGCCTCCTTCAGAAATTAACCTACTGATCTATATTGGTAAAATTAGTTATACTAGAAGGCTTCTCAGTTCAGCCACAAAAGGGGAGGAGAATGCTTGTCAGACCCTCCTCCCTCCCCTGGGCTTACTACAAACAACTTTTCTGATGCTAGGAGGAAACCTTTGAAGATAAAGGCAAGTTCGCCTGCATTTTAGGAATCCCTTCTGCAGATGGGAGGATTCTAACTAATGAAATCTCCAGGATCACATTTGTTTTGAATATTATGAAACCTTGTTAAATGAAGTAATACAGGCCTGTGTGTATGTGTATATATATGTATATGTGTGTGTGTGTGTATATATATATATATATATATATACACACACACATATGTATATGTATATATATATACACACACATATGTATATGTGTATATATATATACACACACATATATATATGTATATGTATATATATATGTGAGTGTGCATGTATATACAAGTATGCATAGGTATCTATAGAAAGATGGAAATAGATATAGATGGACATAGAGCCTGATTAACCAACTTAAAAATACCGCTGATCTTGAAAGTTTCTTCCATTTATTCCAATTGCATACTGCTTTCAAACAAAATTTGAACTGTGTTTTAAAGTTCATCAGGGTGAGAAAAAGATGTAAGGAGTTGTGAGCTATTGGTTAGCACACATTGCATTAAGTACCTTGAGGCATTAAGATGTTTTAATAGAAATATGAGTCAAAATAAAATACATTAGGCATATATCAAATATATCACACATTTTTGTTAAACTAAGACATAGAACATGCATTTCTATTTACATTTCTCCTCATCTGGGAGATATAACTATTGCTCCTTATCTGTAGTTCTCTCCTTCTTCTGAGTGTATAGGAAGATTATACTCTTTCCTTGGCCTGTAGTTAGTCACAGCCACACAACTAGATCTGGCCAATGTGCTTCTGGAACAAAGAACTTGTTTACCTGTGCCAGAATTTCCAGAACCCTCTGCAACCTCCACCTTGTGATAATGCACAGATAAAGATCTCACTAGATGCCTGAGCCTCCATATGGAGGATAGCAGCCTTGGTGGGGTGTCCAAATCCACAATGAAGTGTACATTTGAGCATAATAAACTTCTGTTGTGTTAAGCCACAGAGATTTGGGAGCTATTTGTTACCAAAGTGCAGCATGTTCTAATCTGACTAATAAATCCTGTAAAGAAAAATAAATAGTAAGCTTCTCTTGCTCAGAATTGCCAATGATTCACTTTTTATGGGACATTATAAACAATTGCTGTTCAACAGAAATAAAATGCAGGTTACATAAGTCATTTTAAGTTTTCCATATTTTAAAAAGAAAAAAGGAACAAGTAAATTTCCTTTTAATAATATATTTATCAATATATCAAAATATTATCATTGCGGTCAATACAAAAATTATGAGATATTTAACTTTTCTTTTTCAAATAAGTGTATGAAAATCAAGTGTGTGTTTTATACTTATAGCACATCTCAATTTGGACTAGCTTGATTTCAAATTGCTAATGCCTTTTAGCCAAAAATCACCAAACACACACTTGTAGTTGAAGAAAATGGGTTTATAACTTGTATGAACACCATGGGAAGTCATGGAAACTTTCTACAAAGTGCATTAGAAAAAATTTATTCTAGGATTTTAACTTTGGTTAGGTGATTTCAGGAATGGTGCGAGAAGCAGAGGTTCACACTGGGTTGAGTGTTCTCAGAAAGAGGGGAAAACTTTGTGATTAGGTTTCTTGATAAACATTTTACATTGAGGGAAGACTAAAGGCAAAGCTGTAATTAGTAAAGAAGCAGCAGTAACATTAGCCAAGAAAGGAGTATATTGGGTGTTTTCAGGTGTGAACAAATGTTCATGTCTTGTCTATGTTCACATATGATTACAGAGTAGTCTTGTTTCCATCTTCATCTACCATGGTCACAGAGTGGCCCTATGTAATGTTGATGTTCTGTGAGATGGCTTGTGTTCAACAGAACACCAAGACCTGACCGTGAGTTAGGCCAGCCTATAGCAACACCATGGCCTAGTGGATAATGCTAGCTCAACTCCTGGATGTCAGAAACTATTTGGGGGTTAGGGGGGTGGTTTAGTTTAGTATAACTTTTTCTCAAAGTGTTTGGATTAGTCTTCTAGGGCTGCCATAACAAAATGTCACAGACTGGGAGGTTTAAACAACAAATTTGTTTTCTTACAGTTCTGGAGGCTAGAGTCCAAGATCAAGGGGTCAGCAGGTTTGGTTTCTCCAGAAGCCTCTCTTCTTGGCTTGCAGATGGCCACCTTCTTGTTGTGTCCTCACATGGTCTTTCCTCTGTGGGTACACATTCCTGGTTTCTCTTCCTTTTATTAGAAGGACATGAGTCATATTGGATTAGGGCCCCACTCTTATGACCTCATACAACCTTAATTACCTCCTTAAAGGCCCCATCTCCAAATATAGTCACATTGGGGATTATGACTTTAATATACGAATTTTGGAGGGAACAATTCAGTCCAAAATGGTACTCAATAGCCACATGTACCTAGGCATAGCACCGTACAGTTACAGACAACTTGAAATTGATTGTGTCTATTTGCTAGAGACACACTGACTAGGGGCATTTCTCAGTAGAATAAAAAAAAATGAAAGTTTCACAGCTAAAAGGAACTCTGGATTTTTTTTTTTTTTGGTCACTCTTTTCATTATGTCCTCTCCCTATAATGTAACATACTGACTTCATGGTAAAGAGTTCTGTAATTAGGTGTTAAGATGATCCTTCCGTCCATCCTTTAACATTTCTCTCTTTTTGTTTAAGTTTATTTATTTATTTTGAGAGAGAGAGAGAGAGAGAGAGAGAGAGAGAATGAATGAGGGGTGAGGGGCAGAGAGAGAAGGAAAGAGAATCCCAAGCAGGCTCCACAGTCAGTGCAGACCCCAACTCAGACTCAATCCCATGAACTGTGAGATCATGACCTGAGCCGAAATCAAGAGTCAGACATTTAACCAACCGAGTCACCCAGACACCCCTATCATTTAACATTTCTTGTTTCCAATCAGTGAATCATTTCTGAGAATAGATATTATGGTGTCATAAGAACTTTAACTCTGTCATTCAAAGCCACACAAGTGGCATTCTTTCCAACCTAGCAAGAAACATAAAATAGCCTCTGTCTCATGCTAGATATACCATCTTGGGAAGGGACAAGATGAACTTTCTACACTTATTTTTTAATAGGCCAGTAGTCTTATTTTTCTGTGGAAATATGAGTAAGTTCCGTGTACTATGGAAAATCACAGATTTTGGAGAGATCTTTGGATTGCTGATTTTGAAAAGGGAGAAAAAATGTTAGAATGAACAACTTAAAATCCCAGACCTTTTAAAATAATGCTCTTGGGTTATTTTGGCCACCACAATCTATACAACAATGGTAAATAAACCCATTGCCAAGGTATACAATTTCTGCATCTCAAGGATTTTGAACTTTGCTGTCGACTATACCTGAGACACACTTGACCTTGTAAATGAAAAGTACATTAGAATGAGGTCTCTCTAACATTCTGCATTACTCCTCCTCCTCCCTTGCCAGAGTCTAGATAATTAATGAAAGAGCTTCCTTTTCTAAGTCAAAACTGGATGTGCCAGAGAACAGCATCTACATGTGCTTAGTTTTGTCACCATCTAAATCTTAGCATTCAGGTTGGAACACACTCCTAAAAAGACCTAATGCTGTTTCAACGTGTTTAACTAGGGAAAGAAACCTGTTCTCTTTAACTGCTGGCACATAAATATATGAGAAGTAGATAGTGTTCAATCATACAAAGAACCTTACACTGTATTATTTATCAGAATGTCTGCATTCATTACAGGTATTTCTAATATGTAGTACATATTTAATACATCACAGTCTATATGTGTTTCCAGTGTCTTATACTAGAGAGAAGTCTCAATGCTAGATTTGGTCTCTAATTTTCCAAAAAGGAGGGCTTGAGAGGTGTTATTTTTACATCTGAAGATTTACATTAACCTATACCATCCCCATTTCACCGAACTTCCTAAAATGTACATTCCAAGACATGACTCATTCCCAGCCAGAGTGGCAGGATATGCCTAAGGGGACAAGATTCCAAGAATCATTAGAGTGGTTGTCTTCCCTTCTGCAGTAACTTCTTCAGTAAAGGTGCTTTATCTGAAGACAGAGAGAGAGAAAGGGAGTGAGTGATTGAGAGCAGGAAAAAATATTAATAGAGGATTACCAAAGGGCAGTAGTGGTGATACGGTGTTTCTGGGATTTCTACTTCCATCCTTTGGAGAGAACATTGGAAGACAGAGGGAATGAATTCAGGAGTATGCTTATAGATTCCCTCAAGGCTGTTCATGATACCAGAATGGAGAATACACAAAGTTGTCCCTTCTGAATCTAAAATTCAAAAGATAGTGCTCTGACATGGAAATCAGTAGAAATGTTTACACTGAAGACAGAGAAAGCAGAATTTAATGTTGGAAAGGATGGGTCATGGAAGAGAAGCAATACGCTTTATCACTATTAGGGTTGATACAAACCCATGAGAAGGGTTGTTCTACAAGCAAGAAGGTGATTTGCAAATCTTACCTAATCATTGTAAAGCACACTAACAATTACAAAGTTGATTCATATATATTTATCCCCATTTAATACAACCTGGCTGTGAAAGACAGCAGAGTGGTTAAGTGACTTGCCTGAAGTCACAGAGCCAGTCAGTGGCAGAATTTACACATCCTTCACCATCCTCCACTGTTCAAAGGGAAATCAAAAGAGATCAGTTCATCCTAGCAATTGTGTCTAATGCCCATATGATGCCTATAACCAGAACTGACTTGGGCAGAAGGGGCATTACCTCAGGCCACCAAAAATGACAGGCCAAAGTAGGGAAAAAAAATTGTAATGGACTGTCCTGTTAGGTAAGATATGTAATAAAGCAGAACTGTTACAAATTTCTGGACAATGTCCCTGAACATTCCAGGCAGCAGATAGTAGGAAACAAAGGAATAAGGTAAATATGGATGGACCAGGAGTTTCAAAACAAAACTATTCAAGGGTAAGTAAAAGACAGACGTGAGGTCTAAACAGCATGCACAGAGCGTGGAGATTCGGCAAGATTACATAATGAAGTCAAGAAAGTGTAAAGGCAAACACTAGCACAGCCAAGTTGAAGAATAAAGGGCGATTGCACCAGAGATTAAGATAAATAAAATAATAAGGCATTGTTCCAGTACATAAGGAAGAAAAGGTCAATGGAAAAATAAACGGGACCTCTGAGAGGCTTGCTGGGGTAATTGACAGAAGAGGAAGACAAAGCTCTTTTAGTAAAAAAAAAAATAAAATAAAATAAAAAGGAACAGGAGGCCTTGATTGCCTCAAAGCTCCTCAAGGCTACTAACAGGGAGAAGAGGCAGGGGCTTAGGGTCAGCAACCAGACACATCAACAGGGGTCAGTTAGAAGGTAGGTGATGAGATATGCACTAGGGTGACAAGAACTTGAAGTATTAAAATGGAGAAGCACACACTCTCACAGCCCCCATGTCACTGAGAAGATGCCCAAGATATGGAAGCAAAAGAGAGACAGAAACCTGTGGACATTGGAAGGAAGGGAGCTAGACCAGAGCACAATCCCATGAGGGAGTGGAAGTCCAGGAGAACAAGAAGGATGAGGAGAGAAAGAGAAGGGGAAGGGTATGGAGAGGGAGAAGGAAGGAGGGAGGGAAGGGAAGAAAGGGAGAGAAGAAGAAAAAATGAAACTCTAAAATTTAAAAGACCACAATGTTAATTAAGCCAGGAGCAAATACTGGAAGTAATTAGCCATAAAGGGAAAGGAATTGAGGTGTGGGGGAGGAGGACTGAGCTGTCCCTTCCCTGGATCCTGAGTGAGAGGCTTTGGACTGAGTGGATGCAACTTTCAGAGTTCCAGCTCCAGCCCTGGCCTTGTCACTTGCTTAGCTGTCTGGTTCAGCAAAGGGTAAGACCTAATGACCTCCTACAGCTCCCCCCAGCTGGATTTTCTTTGGTGCCATCTGTCCAGGGCTACAAAAACCAACTCTAGGGAAGCAAGCATGCCCTGCTAATAATGTCTTTCTTGACTTAACCTCCTTAGCAACCCCCATCCTTTCAAATAATAATACCCAACATTTCTTAAGAACTTCCCTGCAGCCAAGGAATATATATATACTCCCTTGAGCCTCACAACATCCTGATAAGCTAAGAGTTCATAGTCTTTTTCCCGTTTTACAGGTCAAAAATGAAATAACTGGCTACGGTAGAATAGGGATTGAAGCCCAGACCCTGTGATTGCAGAGGTTACAAGGGGGTCCTGGAATCTAGGGCTGGATCCACAGACAGGTGGACGCCACCGGACCCACTGGGAGCAGGTGCTGCAGTAGACTGGTGGAAACCTCCAGTCGCCTGTGGCCTGGCTCTGGCCGCATTCAGCAGTTTCACAGCAGGCTAGCCACCGACTCCCAGAGGTAGGGCCCGCGACAGACAGACCAGGGCAGGTAACAGGCTCTGGACGCCGGGCACACAGTCATCACCAGAGAAGAAAGGGATAGGCTCAGAGAGACTGGATTTGAGGCCTCTGGAGTCCGGAAGACTTCCACTGGAAGACGTCAAGATGGCATGTCTCTGAAAAAAAAAAAAAAAAAAAAAAAAAAAACCTGGGCCGGGCCTCCAGGTGGGGGATTTCTGTCAGGCATCCAGAAAAGAATGGAGACAAGAGATACAAAGAAGGGAATTTAAAATGTGGAAAAGTTTCAGTACGAACAGCACAAGCCAGAAGATTTAGGGACCCCTTGGCCATTACTCCTACCTTTTCAAGCCTCACTTTGGAGGCTTGCCTACCTGCCGGAGGAAGAAGAGTCGGGCAGTTTCCCTCCTTGCACTTAGACCCCCATTACCTCAAACGATTGTTAGTACAAGCTATACCTACCTCAGAAGGCTGTTTTCAGGATCAAAGAATACAGTGCTTGTAAGGAGCCTGACAATAGTAAGTGCTCAACAAATGCTAATCCTTGCTGTTATTTGTTGTTATTCTTTGCTCTGTAAAAACAAAGCCATAACTATACAAATCCTCCCTACTTGCGCTGTGGGGAGAGGAGTGTTCTCAGGACCAAATGAGTCAATCCTAGTGAAAGTGCTTAGTACAGGAGGGCTCCATACACGACCCTCAAGCCTCAGAAACCCCTTACGCCCTACAAGGTTTAACACTGAAGGAGGCGGGAGAGGACAGAGCGTGGCCCTTCCTTAGCTCACAGGTTTCTTTGCGGAAAGGAGCAAGTTTCCCCAGGGAGAGCGAAGCCTGAGCCGGCGAGCCAGTGAGCCAGTGAGCCGGCTCCCCGCCTCAAAGAGCGCAGCCAGCCAGCCCCCACCCCCCCCCCTCCCGAGAGCACCGCGCCCTCCCGGGCTCGCGCGGCTGCAGGGGGGTGAGCGCCCTCTGACTCCGCAGGGCTGGCGAGGCTGGTTCTATCGGTGCCCCGGGAGAGGGTGGGCGAGCCCGTGCCGTGCCTGGGTGCAACTCGGCAGCTGCTACACACGGGCGAGGGGTCTGCCCTCGCAGATGAGGGCCTCAGCTCCAAGTTTCACTGTTATCAAAGACAAGACTTCAGACGAGAGTTCCTCTATTTAATTTTCGACTAATACATTCGCAAGGCTTTTTAATTGCTTGCAAATGCATCTTCTCTGTACGATTATGGAATCCGTGTTGCCTGTCGGCTGCAAGGCTAAAGCGGAATACAGATCCGCGTTAGGCTTTTGACAAACAGCGCGGAGGGCGGGGTAGGGTCGTGATGGAGGAGGTTTAAAAAAAAAAAAAAAAGGAAAGGAAGAAAAAGGAATAAAAAAAAAAAAATCAATGACAACCCTTAAACTGAAATGACTGGAGAGTCTGTCAGAAATGTTAATTTCCCCTAAATATCCCAAAAGCTCTTTTATAAACTGGTCTGCTTTTTCTCGTTTGGAATTAGGTAACGTTTTACGCAAAGTGGCCCTTCTGTTGTTGAAAGTGGAATTGGGGTAGGGGGAGAGAATACCAAGAGAAAGTAGAAATGTTATCACATAATCACTGGAAAAAGGATGGAGAAACCTTTCCAAAAACATTCAGGGTCAGCGTCAGGCTAATAGAAATAGGAAAGACAAGCAATTCCTTCTTGGCTGGGAGCGGGTGTCTGACCTCGAGTCCCTCCCCATAAAGGTCCATGCTGTCCAAACCTTTCCTCTTGAACTATCCTGGCCCTTGTAACTAGGCCAAGTTTTAGTTTCCTGGCTCCTGACTAGAATTTTCCTGGTATTTGGAACACTCTTCTCTCTCCATCTTACATCACTAATGAGGAAAAATGAATGAACCAGGGATTGGGATACTGTGTGGTCGACATTTGCCTTTTAGCTCCCTGAAGGATTGTCCCCACCCGCCTACCTGCCGGTAGGAGCAGTAAGTGGGAGAGATTAGAGGATTCACACCGAAAGTGGTCCTTGGATAAGACCTTTCCATTGTCATTAAAATCTTGAGAGATTGTGAAACTTGAACCTTTTCCTCTCCCCCTGATCGCCCCCCCACCTGCCCCCGTAGGGTCCTGAGAGCTTCCTCTGTTGTTGGCTCTTAGAGTCCCCAGGCTGAGCTTAGAAGCTTATCCACCCAGGGAGGAGGCATTCAGAGGGCAAGGGACGCAAGAAGAGGTGGAAGGTGCTTGAGCGAGGATAGAACCAGATACTGCTAGGATAGGACTCAGCAGGGGCCCCTGGCTGGCTCAGTTGGTAGACTATGTGACTCTTGGTCCTGAGTTCCCTGAGTTCAACCCCACATTGGGTGTAGAGCTCACTTAAGAAGGAAGTAAGGATGCTGCAGTCCTTGGCTGTCTTTGGGCTCTCTAAAGGCTCCTCTGCTCTTTATGTGCATCCAAAATAAAGAGTGGAAGGAAAGAGGATTGGAAGGGTTAAGAGAGGTACTGATATTCAGATCATACCTCTGGTTTTGCTTTGTGGAAAAAACATCTGCCTACTATATTGCATCTTCAGTGCTCCACTGTTTCCCCGTACAATTACCCTTCCAAAGCCAGGGTCTTTGTAATCATGAAAATGATCTCCTATTATGCAAACTCATGTCTGGGTTATGGAACTTCATGCTCCACTGTGGCAGAACATACTAAATTTCATTATTAGATAATGTACACACTTACTCTGTTAAAGCATAAGTTTAATAGATTTGATCTCATCTCTACCTTCTAAAGAGAAGGAGGGAAAGAAGGAAGGAAGGGAGGAAGAGAGAAAAAGAGGAAGGAAGATACTCTGGTTGGTTTGAATATATCCAAGAAAATAATTTTGGTTAAAAATATCCAAATAATTAGTCTAGTCCATTTCACTTAGCATTATGTAGGCAATTTTGTGGGGGAAATCTATTTAGGTAACAGGAAAACACACAAAATCCATTTGGAGGAGCAAAGGAAATCCCAAGTAGGAAAAAGAAGGAAGAGGAGGAGGGGGAAGGGAAAGGAGAAACCCTTGTTTAATAAAGTTAGGGTAGACACTTGTTTGCTAGTAATTGTCCACCAACTTCAAATACACAGTGGGTGGCACATCCTTTCAGTAGAGTTGTTTGGGATTGGATGAAAACTGGGGTGACTTGTATGGTACCAGCCTAGAAGCTCAGGGAGGGACCTAAGTTTCCCATGCCAGCATCTGAATTGTAGGAAACAGTTAATAAACTCTCTTTTCTAGCCCAGGATCCTAACCAAAACAGTAATGATAGATATAAAGATTGCGGATTCCTAAAGCGACTGCGGTAGAACAATCCCTCCTGGAGTGTGGAGCATGGAATCAGAAGGCAGAACAGAAGTGCTGGGTGCTAAGGGAGAGTCTTCAGCTTCTAGGGTGCGGGGCTGGCGGGGTTTCTCCAAGGCTTTTAAGAGCTAGCTCAAGTGGGCGGAAGCCGGCGGGGCCTTGGGCTCAGGCTGGGATGCTCACTACAGGTTTCTTGAGGGAGGGAGCCCCAGGCGATTGTCACCGTGTCTCCAACTCGCCGTGGCCAGTTAATTCAATTACGCGCCCGCTGGAGAATGTGTGGCCAATCGCTCTCCCTGAAAGGGGCAAAGCAGAGAAAGAGGAATTAGCTTTGCTGAAAAGCCCAGCCTTTGGGTCAAGCAAGATGGCACTTATTAATTGCTCAAGACTATTAATTGGATGGGAAGGGAAGATGGTGGGGGGGGCGGGGGGACTGCCTGACAGAAACAAATCCTGCGCGCGCGCGCTCACCGCGCGCGCGCACACACACACACACACACACCAAGCACAGCCACACACCTGCCTCGATGAGTTTCTTTAGAAAAGGGGCGCGCCGAGCAACCCCAGAGCAGATGGAAGGGAGCGCTGACCAGTATGTGCATATGGTGCGGATGATTTCCCCAACTTTTCTTTCAGGGACAGACAGCTTTTTTTGTTGTTGTTGTTGGGATGAGGCGAGAGGGAGCAGTTGGCCAAATGGAGTTTCCCTACAGTTCAGACGCTGGTGTGGGAAGCTGGGACATTGGGTGGAAGGAGAGATTTCAAAGGCAGATGTGGGCCCTGGCAAAGTCGACCCTTTAAAGCTAAGAGACGTACTTTACCCTCCCTGCTTAATTTCCTTTAAATACAAATACAAGTGTTTTTTTTTTTTCCCTCATTCTGCGTGATCTTTAGTATCCTCTAATTCCACAAGGGTTCAAGAAACACTAAATGAACCCTGGATGCCTTTTGTCTTAGTATCAGGAAGTCACTCGGGAAAACAGAATGGGATAGGGAGTGGAATGGAGAGTTAAGATTGCCAGCACTTCCGTGATGTCTTGAAGTATCTAGAGGGACGAGACAACTAGAGGTCATTCTGTGGATGTACTCAGCTCGAGGCCAGCTCATTACCAAAAGTAGCAGAGATGCGGGGGCTGCGTGTGGATCTTCTCCCCGACGGAGACAAACACATGGGCCAAACGCGCTGGCACCAGCAGGGCCGAGCAGGCGGTCACCAGTCCCGAGCCTTCTCGTTGTTCCCAGGGGAGAAGGTTTTACGTCTGCTGCCTGGACCTAAGCCGGGGAAAGAAGGTCCCTTCGCCTAGAATGAAGACGTATCTGACAGTAGGGGAGTTGGGGGAGGGGTTTGCGGCTCTTCTGAGAAGGGGCCATCCTTTTCCACTTCAGTTAGGACCCACAGGGAAACCAACATCATCCAACAAGAAAAGCGAGTCTGGCAATTCCCAAGATAACCTTCGGGCTCTACACGTTGGGGCGGGGGCGGATGTTGTGCCTTCTCAGAGGTGGGGGTGCCTGGGATTAGGTCGTGGGGGCAGGCCCTAACTCCCACAGACTGTTATTTATGTCGTCTGTGGGTGGAATATAGAGACCTCACTCAGTCCTGGCAAACAAAAGATTCCGCTGCAAGCATTTTGGGATTCAGCCCCTCAGTGCCAAGGGCACTCATCTTACACGCTCCTACTTAAAGATCAAGTTGACCATTCTTTCTTTTCATCTTCATTGGGCTCTCATTCTCCTGACTTCATTAGACCAAAATATAGAATTTCAAGAAGTTGGGGGTGGGGGAGGGGACGCTTGCACACCTTGAAAAAGGGAGCAAGTGTTGGCTGCTGACCCTTGTGCAGGGCTGAAGCATCACGGATCTCCATTTCAGACAGTGCATTTCAATTCTTGTCATGTGCCTTTGTCCATTTATATAAAGCAAAGAGCGCTGAGTGACAGCCCCAGTTAGCCTGCATGAGCAGATCCTAATAAACCCTCCCAAACCCCGACCTAAAAAAAAGAAAAAAAAAAAGAAGCCACATGCCTGTTTGCCTGCGGCTTATTATTAAGACACCTTCTCAGTTTAAACACATAAAAGCTAACCAAATGAAATGGCAATTAAGACTAAATTACCCCTTCTATCTCTGAGATGAGTCTATGGGGCCAGCCAGTTCTTATGAGATAGACAGGGTTGGAGAGGGGACCTTGCAAAGCCTCAGTATTGCGGGCATGTGGCCACCACGAGCCCCTCCAAGTGCTAGAACACCTGGTGGAGGAAACTGAATTTTGAACGAAGTAAAGCTCAAATACTGTTTGAAAGTCAAGAAATCCACCAGAGAGACAGAGATAGGTGTGCACTGCCTCCTGTCCTCTCTGTAAAATATAACTTCGAAACATTTGAGGGTTATTTTGGGGTAATAGTGTTCAAATACCTGGTGTCACTGCTAAATGGTCTGCTACCCTCAACCCCCAACCAGCCCTGTTTCTGAAAGGGAAGAAGGAAAACACAAAAGAGGGGGGAAATGGGTTGGGTTGGGGAGTGAAAGACAACGTTTTACCTAAATGTAGAATCTTGTCACACGTCTTTATTCTCTCTTATTTTTCTTAAATATATTGCCAGTTACACCATTTCTTTATGATGAAAACTTGGGGCTGTCCACCGTGCCTATTTATTTTAAAAGCTGCTGAAAGTGTAAGCTACCGCAGGGTGTTGCCTTTCAAAAAAGGAAAAAGAACCCAAATTCGATGTAAATATGGAAAGAGCAGTATTGTTTCCACTTGGGCAAAGGCAGTCACCCCAATCTGGGTGAAATTGATTTGGGTGCTCGTTGGAAAAAGCAGCTTTCAGCATCTAGAAAGTGGAACCAATAGGAATGAACACTTACTCATGTAAAAGGAAGCTTTAATTAATATATATTTCTATCCCTAATATACACATATCGAGGCTAGATCTTTATCTTCGCAATAAAATGTGTGCAAATGCTCTCTGTA
>NW_026057580.1:18637630-18689322 GCF_023721935.1 Panthera uncia
TTTCTGTCCCTGAGGGGATGGGATGGAGGAGATCGCGGTGGCTGGTTGAGCCATCGGGACTCAGATAAGACCCGATAAGTTGATGACCAATCGCACCCTCAGTCTCTGCGCTTTGCTGGGTCTACCCGCGTGTGCCAGGTGTTTATCCCAGACTGAGCTTATGGGGAACTTATTAAGAATTGGGGAACTGGTTTGTTCTGGCGACTTTGTTGAGCTCTAGCAAAAGTTTCCCCGAATATACTAGATTGCTGTGGAAAGTAAAGAATCGCAAATGCAACTCTCAAAATTTTACCCCAAGGAAAAAAATGTGCACAACGCCGTTTACGAGGTTGTGGACTTGAGCCTAATTCTCTCTAAGGAGCCCTCCCCCCACCCAACCACCACCCAGTTGGGTAATTCACAAACTTTATTTTTCTCACCAGGTTATTAACTTTTACATAAGATGCAACTCCTTAAAAAGAAGGAAATGAAGAAATAAAGGAAAAGAGAGAAGGGAAAAAGGGGGGGGGGGGGAGGAAAGGAGAAACAGGAAGGAAGAGAGAAAGAGGAAAAAAGAGAGAGGAGAGAAGGACCGAAGGGAGGAAGAGAGGGAGGGAGGGAGGGAGAAATACAGATACTGTGGAGGCCATCAATCAGATGTATCTGTCTCCTACTTTCTTCCTCAATGTATTTTTGCACATTCTTTGCCAACAATAGAATTTATAATTTTGCAAACATATGCCCCCAGCCATATTTCAAGCAAATGAACCCACAAATATCTAAAAAAGAACTTAGAAGACATGAATTTGTAGCTTCTTTTGGCTGCAAGAGGAGCCGTAGATGAGTCCCTACTTTTTCAGTCCGCACAAAGGGGGCCAGCTTCTCCACAGCCTCCACAACGAAAGGGAAGATAAGGGAAGAGCACAAGTTGGAGACGTAAGAGATCCCTTGTTGCGCACAGAAAATCTTTTCCCTTCATTTACCTCCGACAAAGGGATTATTTTGAAATTAAAGTGAAAGCCCTTACTGTCCCAACAAAGAACCATAGGTGCAAGATCGGCACACAAGAAAAGAGATTTGGCTCCATAAACCTTGACTTTCTCCACTTATATACACAAAATAATTTTATACACTCAGAACATTTTTATATTTTTCACAAGGATCCCCTTATGTCTCGAGGGGAAAAAAATCTGCCATTCAATGCTTAGCTCAACTAAAACCTATTTACTCCTTTTAATAGCCGCGTCTGCTGCTGATTTTTTTGTATCTGTACAAATTTTTTTTCTGTGCTAGGCACAAAGCCGGGCATTTTTCAAAAGAGGGGATTAGAACATTTGCAAGCACCAGACAAAGAGCGAATCCCGTGCAAAAGAACACCGTAGTTTATCCAATTTTCGACTTAGTGCCATTCAACTGGTCATTTATGCAATGTCATCCGACCAAACAACATGTTTTACTTATGAGGGGGAAAAGTTTGTTAAGTGTAGAGACCAAGATTCGTTTCTTCTAAGGAAATAAACATCTTAACAGTGTGCCAGAGAATGGGAGAGAAAGCGGTTCACTCTCTTGGAGAGCTTCAAGGCCCTTTACCTTCTACATTTCAGATATTTCGAGACCTTTTTTTAATTCTATATTTTTTTTATATTCTTGGTTTCCTCTTTTCAGTTTATTGCTCATACTGAGGGATATACTCCAAGATACTAAAAGAATTTGAGGAGTATGATATATGACATATTTATGTATCTATGTCTATAGACACATCTATATATGTATATATCATTGTTATGTATGTAGATACATGCCATATATGTATATATATATATATATATATATATATATATATGAAGCAAGTTGTAAATCTGGCAAGTTATTTTCTTCCACTCCTCCTGGACTTAGTTGGCAGAATGAAAAAGAAAGAGAAAAAAAGTAATAGCTACTTTTAAAAAGAGAAATAGGGAGGGGATGTGTGGGAGAAACCCGTCTCTCTCCTTTTATTTCTTCCTTTTTAAAACATTCATCAGCATATGCCTCATTTCAAATGCAACAAATGTAAATATACTTTTCCCTGCACAGAATTTTAAGTGAAAGTCCAATGGTTTGGAGGGCGGTCTAAGTCTGCCTAACAGATGCAAACAGTCTTGTGGCTTCAGTTCCATCTTTGAGTCCCCTAAAAAGATTTGCTATGGCCAACAAAGGAAACTGTCACACCTTTTCCCATCACTGCTTTAATTTATGCTCAGTCTCCAAGTTTTTTTTTTTCATATTGATTTGATAATCACTTTAAGGCAGAACATTTAAAATAAGAAAGAGCTCGTGAGTAGGTTGAAAAGGGGGGTCTTACAGGCCTGCCTCAATATGGTGAAAATGGGGAAGCGAAAGGGAGCCAGGGCTGTAAAGGTTGTTTTGTAAAGTGGGTTTTTATTATGCACCGACTCTCTCCGCATTTACTTAACTCTTCACGGGCTGTTGGGTAGGTTAACACCCTTCAAGGCCTCTTTCATGTCCAATACCTCGTTTGTTTGTAAAGGAAAATGAGCCTTTAACACATTTCAACTCAGGAGAAAAAAGACAGAGAGAGAAATTTTTTATTTTTCTTAATAAAAAATCAGCAAACCCTTTCCTTCTTCCCAGCTCAAATGATCCCTCAATCCATTAGGAGCCTGAAGACCTACAGTGAGTGAACCTGAAGGTGTTTCCTCTCTAAGGCATATTTTGGGTAGGATACTCCTACTCTGTGGTAAAGCAGAACCAACATCAGATATCTTGAAGCCTGCACTTGAAATGGCTCCTCTGAGCTCCCAAGAAACCCACAGTGCCAGACTTGACACTTTCAGTGTAATTTGCTCCATGCAGAAAGTGCCGTGGAAACTGTCTGTATATATGCTATGTGCCTTGATGGGGACTCAAAGGGCTTCTCATTCCCTTATGCCAAGATGAAAGGCACCCAGGTGCTTTGAAGTGCAATATTGTATGGTGCTGCAAAATGCATACCTTAAGATTTATACAACTTTTAGATTGTGGTTTTTCTGGCACTTTTTTCCCCCTTGAAATCACGTGTGCTGCCAAACTTGCTCCAGCTCAATGGTTGCTTTTAAATGTCTACTACAGGGTTATTGGGATATGGGGGTTCAAGGAATGGGGCAGATTGAAAGACTTAACTCATGTGTTCACACCTATTAGTATCTATTTGAGTGCTTTTATTTCTTTTTCTTTTATTAAGGGCTCCGTGGAAGCCCAGTGTGGGCTTGTTCTCAATGGTCAAGGTGGAGTGATAAGAAGAGGTAAGTGACATGTTAAAATGAAACATTCTTCTCTCATCTGATACTTTGTTTTGAAGATCTGGTGGTGCTTGTAACCATCAGACACTTGTCTGATGATTAAGAAAACAATTACTCTTGGTCAATTACTTTTGTCCAACACAGGCATAGTCCCTTCCTCCATTGAGGCTTGGATCTAGCCTCTTCCCAAAAGACCTACAAAAGAAGAGATTTGCTGTTTCTCATGGAACAATGACAGAATCAAAGTTAGAAGGGGGAAAAAAGAAAAAAAGAAAAGAAAGGGAAAAAATCCTTGTCACACCTCCTTTCCCCATCACCACATCCTCAAGCAGAATTTCTGGTCTCTTTTAGCCCCAAATGTGCCAGCCACCGCCTGGGTGATTGAGGTGATGGTGTTAGCTTGAGGCTTTGAAGGATACTGTGAAAGGCTAGATTCGTTGAGGCTTCAGGGAAGGCTAATGAAACACCAATATTGTAGCTGCCCTTATTTTTCTAAGTGTCCAGAACATTTCTTTCTTTAAGGGAGGTGGGAGGAGGAGGTGGTGTTAACTGTACCGGATAAAGCTTTCTTGTTCCCATCTGTTGAGGAAAACATCTGAATCCAGAGTTACCCATGGAATCGGAAGGTGGGGGGGGGGGGGAAGGCCAGAGTTGAGAGCTGTTGATTTTGGCTCAGACACTGAAGGGGGCTGCATCTCAGATGTTCCATTCTGACAAAAGGTTTTGAACTATGGCATTTTAAGGGCCTCAAGGCAGTGCAGATTTTGCTGGCCTCCCCACTTAACTGTACCCAGAGCCTCTGAAGCTCATTTTCCCAGCAAGCTGAGTAACCCGAGGAGCACACAAGGCAAGGGGACCAGCTGTTATCCCAACTTCATACGAATTAATAAGATGTGGCCTATTCACCAGGACTAATTCCAGCTCCAGGGTCACAGTTGTCTTTAGTAACTGAACTGCTAAAGACTGAGTCACTTCTGATGGCACCAAATAAATGTCCTTCAGTCCCTGTCCATCTCTTTCAAAGCTTGTTGAAAGATTCCAGTGCTTTTCCAAAGAAAGCAATGGATTCTTTCATGTTTAAACGGCAGGCTTTAGAACCCAATGTCCAATGTGAAATTCCATTTAAATTGAGGAAGAAAGAAAACAAAGATTGCTTTTTTTTTTTTTTTGGAACTTGACGATTGTCATAGTGGGTACTTGGAACTTCCATTAAATGCAAAATAGCCATTCAACTCTGTTGTTTCACCCCATA
The DNA here is from genome assembly GCF_023721935.1 of Panthera uncia. Taxonomy (NCBI): domain Eukaryota; kingdom Metazoa; phylum Chordata; class Mammalia; order Carnivora; family Felidae; genus Panthera; species Panthera uncia. The sequence continues at coordinate 18,642,140 of NW_026057580.1, forward strand.
GAGGTTTTTCAAAAAATTACTAGTGTTGCTCGATGAGGAGTTCTTAAAATGAGCAATATTATGCTTACCAGCCAGGCTAATATTCAGCCATATTGAAGTGACATGAAATAGGCCCAGACTAGAAAAAATTGAAATAAAATACACATACTGTTGAAGGGAGGGATTAAAAATGCACGATGAAAGAGGAATCAGGTGAGGTGTGCTGATCTGGGTCTGTTGGGGCGGTCACACTAAAGGTGAGGCTGAACACTGAGGGCGCATGGAGACGTCGGTGGTGCTGAAGGACAGCGCCACTAATTAGCGCCCAGAGCCGGCTCCTCCCAGAGTCCGGCTGGCGCTACTGCGGTCGACGCGTTCAGTTCCGCACTTGTTCCAAGATCACCTTCTCAAATGCCTGGAAATTGCATCAAATCTTACAATAGCTGCCAGAGGGTGGGAATTATTTGAGATCGAGGGCGGGAGCTGGAAGGGAGGTGGCTGTGTAATTAGTTGAATTTTTGGAGAGAGATTTAAGGGACACCCCCGCAGCATGCCCCAAAGAAAGGTCAACGCTCTTGGGTAACTATAAAATGAGAACTGCGGTCCGGTCCTATTACAGGCACATAAATGGTCTTCCTTAGGTGATGTTTTATTGTTGTTGTAGAATTTGGTGTCACTCCGTATCACCTGAAAATCAGGTGGAGCCTGCTATTTTAAATCAAATATTGATCTTTTAGGAGAATAGCATGGCTCCAAAGAGGAAGGGGAGGTAACTTGGGGTTTCTGTCTGTATTGTGTGACTAAACCCTAGTCCTCCCTCCCTCAACCCCTGCGAAGGAATTCAGAATTTAGCTGCTGAGTTTATTCCATTTCCACATGTTTAAGAGAAAAGCCAGTTAAATTGTTTGAGCCCAGGAGACCAAGTGTGTGTCTGTGTGCGTGTGTTACTCTGAAACAATCAATGTTCATGACAATTTACAAATGGATAGCAAGGAAGTTTTGCCTAAAGGTTGTATACATCGTGCTGGATCCCACACAGCCCTAAATCTCAGGACTCCCCATTTTTGAAGAAAAGTTAAGGAAGCCCCTTCTCTCTGTTGTCATGGTAGTGCATTGGATTCTTAATATAAACAACTCAAGTCACCTTTGTTCATCATAAATCAGGAGGACACTAAGTCAAGCACTCTGCCATATTCTGTAATGGTTTTGTTTAGATAGGAATGCCTGTTTCTCTTTTAATCCATACTTTCGAGGTGACTCTCCACAGGAAACATGATTTCTTGAAAAGCACAACTTTTTGCCATTTTTCCTCCCCTGCTAAGTTCTCTGATAAACTTACATTTCTGACAATTTCCAGAATTTACTGTGGGAGGAACAAAACAGATTTCATTTCCAAAGACTCCTAAGTGCTCTTCTAGAAGAAAGATCCCTAAGTGCCCCACATGAGTTCACCAGGGAGAGATTGTCCTGGTTTGCTGTGTGTGTGTGTGTGTGTGTGTGAGTGTGTGTGTGTGTGTGTGTGTGTGTGTGTGTGTTGGAGGACAGAAGAGCACTCAGTTCTTTAAATTTGACCACTTCTATTAGCAAAGAACAAAATACCATTTCTCTGACTCACTTCAGTAAGTGGTAGTTACATTGTTTTTGCCTATAATGAAGGCCGGATAGCCAAAGAAAGCCCGGAAGAGGGGCACCAACGAGGTAATTACCACCTAGATAAAATATTTGCCACCGCCTCGGAGGTGCCGCTCCCGCACGCTCACTCTCGCTTAATGGTGTGCTCGATTTTGCCCGCAGCTCCGCTACTCCAACCATCAGAACCAATAATCTTTACTTTACCCTGTGCTTGAGTATCGATAGCTTCTCTCGCCTCCGGCTTGGGCTTTGATATGTTAATATTTCTGAGTAGCAAATTCTGCAGAGATCATATTAATGTTGTACGTACAGAGTGGGGCTTTGCCTTCGTTGAATATTCAGATACTGGGTTTCAAAAGGCATCTTGAAGAAATGAGGCTTCTATTTACAGGAGTCGTCTGTGTTTTTAATCATTAAAAAGAAAGGAAAGCCCACTCTTCTTTTCCCCAAGAATCTTCTGAGGCTCCCTCATGGCCCCCTCCCCTTTGTCAGGTGCTGGTCCCTTTCATTTCTTGCTCTGAGAATTTAATAGTAGGAGAACAATGTTGATGATGACGACGACTATGATGATGATGCTAATAATGAGTGGATCCAGATTGGAATTGAGGGGTTAGGGGTTCAATTGGGTAGGGGGCTATGGCCTTGAGAAGAGGATGGAGGGGAGATGAGAAGACCCAGCTTTCCCATATTTGGGTGGAAAGTGACATTTTGGCCCTGGTCTTTTTTGAGAAATCAGGATGGCAAACTCAAAAAAAAAAAAAAAAAAAAAAAAAAAAGGAAGAAAGAAAAAAATGAAAAAAAGTGAAGAGGGGGAAGCGCCCTTGTTTCTCTTTGTGATCACTCTGCCTTGCAGCCCCAGGCTAATTTCAGACGCTTAAATACCGCCATAGCCTCTGGGCCACGCGGAGAGGGAGCGGACCAGGCCACGGGCAGGCAGGAGCGCTTTCTGGATTGCCCGTGGCTACACAAAATACAAACTACTTTGAATCAAAACATTTTTGGGGAATTAATATGATCTGAACTCTGCACGTTTTAAGAGAGCTGGAGTTTGTCAGATCGCTTAGAGGTGACTGGCACGCCAAGGAGGAGGCAGTTACGCTGTGGTACAAACATTGTCAGATCTGATTTAATTTTTTAAAAATGCTTCTGTGAAATGGAGTTTAGCATCAATCATCCAGCCTGCCAATAATGGGGTAGATGAACCTGCCTGCTGTCCCCTTCTACAGCCCCCCCACCCCCCCACCACCTGGCTGCCTACAGTCTGCCTGGGCCAGGAGGATGAGCTGCTTCTGCTCCTTCAGTTTTGTGAGAGCCCTGAGCTTTGGAACTGGACTTTGGAAGAGCCAAAGGCTCTTTCAGCAGCTCCCAGAACGCGTTAAGATTGGAGTGGGGTGGAAAGCCTTGCTTCTCTTTTGTCAGAACCCCCAGAATCTCTCTTTATGAGAATTGCCCAAACTCATCTCTATAGCTCATCCATTTTGAAAACAGAGCCAGAAACACACCTGGAGCCTTGCCTGCCTCTTTAGTCCCCAAATACAGACGCTGGAGAGTCGAAATCCAGTCTCCTTTATATGAAGTCTAAAACTCATATAGTAAAGGGTCTATAGGCATGGTTTCTTGGAAATCTTTTTTTGCTGGCAAGGGGAGATCTTTTTCCATAGCCTACTGTCTTCTCTCTAATTTCTTTATTGCTTTGAAAATCACCAAAAGCCAGAGCACTCCCTGCATTGGGAAATGGGGATTAATTCTCTCTCTCTCTCTCTTTCCGTCTCTCTCTCTCTCTCTCTCTCTCTCTCTCTCACACACACACACACACACACACACACACAGCCACATTAAACCAGTAGGTCTCCCCGCTCAGACATCCCTTTCTTTTGTTCTGCCTCGAATCTGCACGGGAAGAAACGCTTTCAAACCTGGTAATCCATTTATACCTGCAAGGGTATATCCTTCCCTGAAATAGGGCAGTTAGCAGCTGATGCCTCATCTGAGGCCTATTTGATTGCAATTAAACCACTATCCCTTTGCCGTTTGATTACAATTAATATCTGCTGTGGGAGGAGAGGAGCGAGGAGGGTATTACACCAGGGATTTGGGATTGAGAATGGCGAGGGGCTAGAGAGGAAGCAGCCGAGAATGATCCTACCCCACCCAGCTTCCACGCGCACCTCGCAGAAATGCACCCGCAGAACAAACAGGGACAGGAAACTCCTATAATCGCTTACACATTTTTAATGTGTCAGAAAAAACGAGCGATCACTGGAGATGAAGAAGGGGAGAAAAAAAATCCCTGCCGTTTGTATTTCTTTCATTTGAATTGTAAACATCTGTTTGGCTGTAAGGCAAACAGAACATTTATTTTGCTCTCAAGATTTGGTCTAATTATGTCAACACCGAAGCGGCAGGGAGTGGGGCGGCGCTGCGGCTTTGGAGAGGCTGAGCGCAGGGGCCCCGCGCCCAGAAGCCAGCCAGGAAGTATTGATCGCACCTGGAGAGCGCACAGGGCCTCTAGCCATCAGCAGCTCTGTTCTTAGAGAGGAAGGCACCCAGAGGGGGCGCTGGCTTAGAGGCAGCTTTGGGGGCTCCAGGAGAGCCACAGTTCCTTGGAGACTGCCGAGGCTGTTTCCTCTGCCCTAATTGCCTTGGATGAGAAGGGAAAAAGCGCATTCAGACCTCAGCCTTTCTCTCCCATAGCCCGGCAAAAGGTGGGTGGGGGTCTTGTGCTGCACAGGTAGCGCCCTGAGACGCGGTAGTTGCTCGACACAGTGGTGGAGTTGGGTGGGCTTTACTTAGGTTGTGGAGCACATGTGCATCCATTTCCTGTTGCACCTCCTGACGAGCTGGGGAAATAAGTTGAGCAGGCGTGAACATCCCCATTTTTCAGATGGACAGATCAAGGCCCAGAGCTGTTACTCATCTAAGGTTGCATGGGTGGCTAGTTGGCCAACTTCTTACTTGCAGCCCCGTACTTTTTCCACTCCCCCCACGCGGTGCTTGCACACACGGGGCCAGAGGTCTCCAGGCATACCAGGAATGGCGCAGCCCAACCCCATTTTTCTTCTTGCCTCATGGGATCTAACAAGGTCTGGCAGCCGAAGAATCTGTGTCTGTGTGTCTCATGCCTGGTTTTGTCCCCAGCACAGTAATTCTTTGGCTGACTTCCCTGTAGCTGTGGCAAAGTTATCCCTTTTATGATAGTCATGTTCTAGACAAGTGACCTTAAATAGATAGTCCCTGATTTCTTATGCTGTTTCTATAGCTACAGATCTGAGTTTGAGCATCACTGGAAATAGGAAGCCCCATCTCCAAATTTCAATTTTAAAAATAGTGCCCTCCATGGAAGTATTGCTTCTGTGCACTATGAATGGAAAAGAGATGTACTCTAGAGAAGTTCTGCATGAATACCTTGGTTGTGGCACCAGAGACACCTCTAACTGGAGTGCTGGATCTAGAATGAATGTTACATCATTTCAATAAGAACTGACATGCAACACAGGCACCATGAGGAACTTCAACTGGTAATACTGGGGATGAATACTGTAAATGGCTTGGTATGGTTGACTCTCATGACTTTCCTCTGAAATCTCATCATTGCTATCTGTAGTCTGGATCTCCAGAATGAAACCCCACCTCCTTGGTTCTTCATTCTAAATGCAAACATCTGTTATGTTGACCTATCACCCTTTTCTTCCTCCCCCCTCCCCAAATAAACCACTGGGAAGAAAGATAGCAGGTTCCCCATGCTGCTGTAAACTCTACAAGTTGCCAAATCTTTAGCCAGGACGAGAGAGTTCCCCAAGGCTGCAGCAATGCCAACTATCAAAGCAACAGAAATTCCCTTTAAAGATGCTGTGACATAAAAAATAAAAGACTCTAGAGTTGATGGCTAATCCTGAATACAAAATAAATCCTCCAGGCAGTTTGTGTGTGCATAAAGAATACTCTTAATATGCAGCCTGTGTAACTTACCTAATAAATGCTTATTTGAGCATAAGCCAGAAGCCCAACCTGGGCTGGATGCAGGAGAGAAAGACCCAGAGCCCAGGAAGATAGCACTTGGCCACATAGCAGATCTAGTGACTTCTCTGGGAGCAGCTGGCTTTCAGTGCATGGGGTTCATTTTGCTAAAAGGGGGTGATTTTCCAAGTGGAGAAAGGCTGATTTAACTTTTTTTTTAAACAATCTTTTAGAGTCTTCTGCATCTCCCTAAAATAGGTTTCTAACCCACTGTAGACTAGTAAAGATAGGAAAGGTCTAAAATTTTGTCCTTCTTTTCCCTTGACTGGCTGGGAAAGTAACACATGCACAAACACTCTTCTCTCATAATTGACTTGAGACCTATTGGGTGAGATTCCTTGTGTCCTCAGTTGTGTATTGGCTATTTTACAAGAGGAGGGAGTTTATGTAAGAATGTAAATTTACTTATGATTCCATGACCATGGGTGGAGGCCTATTTTTGGGAGAGAGCTCTGTGAATTTTGAATGTAGATATTATGATTTCTTAATATTTTTTGCTTTGGATGACCTCATAATGGCCTAAATTCTAAAGTTTTGGGGATCCTGATTCTCACAGTATGATGCTAAAAGCCAGCTTCATTGATATCCTGTTCATCTCAACATTTGAGAAGTCACTTAAGAGTTTGTTTGTAAAATGCATTTTGCATCTATAGATATAAAAGGAGACAGCATCAATGAAAGGATGATGGTAGTTTTGGGACCCCAAATCTGGGGAAAATGATGATGATGATGATTAGTTTTAAAAATTCTCTATGACAGGGACAGCTGCCTGGCTCAGTCAGCAGAGCAATCAACTCTTTATCTCAGGGTTATGAGTTCGAGCCCTGCATTGGGTGTAGAGACTACTTAAAAATGAAATATTTAAAAATTAAATAAAATAAAATTCTCTATGACAATGCAAGGTGGGGAAGCACAGGTGAGTTTGTGTTTCGAGCTCCTGAGGCAAGCATTTGCATGATTTCCACAATGTTGACCACAAGGTTAATGCCAGGAAAAGGACTTTGTGTGTATATATGTATGTATGCATTTTGAGAGAGAGAGAGCATGCTATGGGGAGGGGCAGAGAGAGAGAGAGAGAGAGAGAGAGAGAGAGAGAGAATCCCAAGCAGGTTCCGAGCTATCAGAGTGGAGCCCAACATGGGGCTCAATGTCACAACCATGAGATCCTGACCTGAGCAGAAATCAAGAGTTGGATGCTTAATTGACTGAGTCACCCAGGTGCCCCCAGGAAAAGGATTTCAATTTGACAGTTAAGACTGTGACGTCTCAGATTTCAAACTAAGGGCCAGCTTCCAGGCACTAGAGTTGGAAATTTAGCCAAGCATACAGGACTCATTTCCAAGTCTGGAGAGGTCTGGCTACTTTAATATTCTCAATATCCTGTCTTCTGTTTGGGGGGGGTCATTAAGAATGATCACCAGCCTCAGAATGCTTAAGGAGAAAGACATTGATCCCAGTACTCTCAGGGGAAGCTTGGATGACAATAAGACAACCAGGAAGAATTCCAGGTAGTACAAGGGTAGAAACACTTTATGAGTAGGGTAAAGTTAACTTGTTCTTTGCACCCAGGTCCAGGACCCCTTTGCCTTTTTAAACATCCTCCCAGGTTCCTTAGCCACTGTGCTCAGAGAACACACCCAAATCTGAATGCCAGAGACTCTAGCAACACAGCATTTCACCTGAGCAGCTTAGTAAAGGAGGTGAGGACCTATGTAGGAGGCAAATGGTGAGTCCTAGACCAGGTCTTCTCAAGCCTTAACATGCACGTTAGCCACCTGGGGATCTTGTTAAAATGCAGATTCTGACTCAGAAGGTCTGGAGTTGGGCCTGAGAGTGTGCATTTCTAACAAGCCCCTAGGAGATGCCAGTGATGCCAGTTGAGGAACACCCTTCAAGTAGGAAGATTTTGGATAATGCTCCCCTGCCTGTTTGTCTTCTTCCACCTACTTCTTTCTCTTTTCTCTCATAGAGCTTGACTTTTGGGGAGATGAGTCTTAAGATCTCCCATAGCTGAAGAAATCAAATGTATGCTCAGGAAAGCAAAGCTTGAATTTGAATTTGCCAGTGAACCTTAAAAACTATGTCCTCAGATTGCTCAAAGCACAAGGAGGCAGCCTTGGACCCCAATGCTATTTAGCACAGTGTTAGTAATATGGATATTAGCTCAGGATTTTTGCCGTAAGGGAGGATTGGGCAGAGGGAAACTCTCCTCAGCGATGACCATCTTGGGTCCTCAAGTCTACTTCAGGTGCCTGAGGTTGGGGAATGTACTCTGGTGTCCTGGAGGAGAGCAAAGTTCAAGGGTCTTTCTGGAGCTTGGAGACAAAGTCTTCTGCTCCAGGAGCCCCAGTATGGCAAGATTGCTTTGGTGATTTTGCCATCAGCAGTTATCTTTGCTTTGTTCTCTAATAGTAATAATGATAACAACAACAAAAACAATATTATTGGCCACCAACATTTAATGTGACTGTTACTATATTCTAAGTCTTGCACTGTATTTGACTGTGTGTGCCAATCCTGACAGCTGACATATGGTAGAGGGCTGTGACCCATCATCCCCCGACATGAGTTGAAAGTTTATGACAATAGGAAAATTATTTTTGGTGGTACCTGGGAACTGAGTGACTCAAGTACCTATAGTTGGCAGGTGGATGAGGGAAAAGAGAAGGAAGTTTTCAAATAATTTAGAAAAGAGCTTTCAAACTTTTGTCTATATAACAAGTCACAGACAAAATATATCCATCCATTGTATGTATGTGCACATCTATGCACACACATACACAGAGCCATGGAAAAACAGTACATACCCTCTGTGGGGTTCACTGATGGATTTGGGGTTTTTCTATTAATTGAAGTGTTTCTTGGTGTGTATGATGTCAACATTAGCACTGGTGGGCCAGTAAACACTCTATAGAATGCTGGTTTTTGTTAAAATTAAAAAAATAGTGCCCCCACAAACATGTACTGTATGATATTTGAAAGATGAAGCCTTGTTATTTGAAAGGACATCTTCAGAGCAGCTTTCTGAGATGATCCTGGTGGTGTATGTATGGGAGCAATTGTTGCCATGTATTCCCAAATCCCAAGTAGTGGCTTGATATTAACTGTCTTTCAATGATCTCCTCTCACTGTCACTAATATGTGATATACTTCCCCCCCCCCCAAGGTGGCACCTGTGTGGTCAACCCCACAGACTTGTTTTGCTCTGTCCCTGGCCGTTTGTCCCTTCTCAGTTCAACTTCCAAATACAAGGTGACCATTGCTGAGGTGAAGAGGCGCCTCTCACCACCCGAATGCCTCAATGCTTCACTGTTGGGAGGCATTTTGAGAAGGTAAGACATTGTTTTCTGGCTGTACTGATACCATATTCCTCAACCCTCAGTCCGTAGACCTCCTATCTCATGTTGAATTCCCCATCTGGTCAAATCGCCTCATCATTTCCCTCAGAATGTGAACTTTCAAAACCTAGTTTTTATTTGTTTCTGGACAGAGCAAAATCCAAGAATGGGGGTCGCTGCCTGAGAGAGAAACTGGATAGGCTTGGCCTGAATTTACCAGCAGGAAGACGGAAAGCAGCCAATGTTACCCTCCTTACTTCCTTAGTTGAAGGTATGATTTTTCAGCTCTGCAAAGTAATGATGGGAAGTTAGCAATCCTCTGGAACTCAGGTTTGTTAGATTATGCTGTTTCATGTTTTGTCTATAGTATTAAGCAAGACAGTTAACAGTTACAGGTGAATTTCCCAATTAATCATGACATACATGATTAAATTAGACAACATAAGGCTTAGGTAATTCATAAAATGTTGTTTAATTTACTGATCTTGGCAAAAATACAGAAGACAATGCAAGATTTAAGTATTTCACTGGTACTTCCTAAGTAACAGCAACAAAAAAACGGGCTGTGCTATTGTCATTTTTATTATTGTTTATTTTAGAGCTCAGATAAATCTGGCTTACCTCATTATAATTCAGTGCAACATGATCTACAGGATAAATAGTAATCCTTTATAGAGGGTTCACAGGAGTTGAGACATGATACCAAGCCTGAGAGCATATTGTATTAATCCTAGTAGACATCTCTTAAAGTACAGCGAAGTTCCATGGCTTTATGGGTGGATAAAATGAGTTACAGAAGGGTTAAGGCTAACCAGTGGTATAGAGACAGAAGTAAAAATATATTCCCAGAAGTTATTGTTTTCCAATTTACCTTTTCCTTTTTGTTTCTTCTTTAAGGACAAAATTACATATTCTTATTCAAACTTCTTTTAAGAAGAGGTATTACTAGAGACTTATTTTTAACTTTGTGGGAGAGCTTTTGAATGTCAAATGCTATTGTCTTAAATATGAATAAAGAGGCCTTGTTACCAAGACTCACCTGAACATACCTGTGACACTTTTCTTGCACTTGTTACTTTCTTCTTTATAAGGCACTGTAGGAAGTGAAAAGTAAGGGAAACACAAAAACAAACATTTTGCCTCTTTCCAGATCATCATTTCATACCATTTACCATACAATTTTGTGAAGCAGTATGTTCTAGACATTTGTTTTAGCAAAATTGCTTGGCTAATTTTGCTACTAATAGTTACCTTTGCTTTGTTCCCTAATTGTGATAATGATAACAACAACAATAATATTATTGGTCACCAACATTTAGTAAGTGTTACTGTTACTATGTTCTGTGTTTTGTGATGTGTTTGCTTGGGTGTGCTGTTACTGAGAACTGACATATCATAGAGGAGGTTGACCTGTCATCTACACATATGGGTTGAGGGTACTGGGAAAAGGACAAAGTAGAAAAAAAATGACTAATGGGTTGATTCTAAAGGGAGACAGATTGCTGCTCAATTTAAGTAAGAAGATAATTGTAATTATAGCTATTTAGTAATAGAACAAAACACTTGTTCAGAATATAATGAAGTGGATTCAAGAGTCATATGAGTGTGGGCACCTGGGTGGCTCAGTCAGGCATCCAACTTCGGCTCAGGTCATGATCTCATGGTTCATGAGTTCAAGCCCCATGTTGGGCTCTGTGCTGACAGAGCCTGGAGGCTGCCTCGGATTCTGTGTCTCCCTCTCTCTCTGACCCTCCCAGCTCACACTCTGTCTCTCTCTCTCTCAAAAATAAATAAACATTAAAAAAATTTTTTTAAAGAATCATATGGGTGGTAGGACTTGATTAGTTCTTAAACTCAATTCTGCAGGAGAATCAACTCAGGAGGTTTATTAAAAAATGTCTGGGCCCCTTCCCTAAACCAATTAGAACTCAGTCTCTGGGGATATGATCTAGGTACGTATATATTTTTTAAACATCCCCAGTGATTCTGATGTATAATGAGGCTTAAGGGATCATTGGTCTAAATGTTTCTTTAGATTCTTTCCACTTCTTTGAAGGACTGACTATGAATGCTCATGAAATTTATAACTGGTGTGAAAATTAAAGGCCCTATGAAAGACACCTTTTCCTGTGGTGTCTGTGAATATACTGGCTAATTTGAACTGAAGAGCCATACATAAAAGGGTATATTCACAATTTTTCTTACTGCTTTTTATGGTGGCCAACCACTGAAGTATTCTGTGTGGGAATCGTCAACGGTACTAACAGAAGGATTGCAGGTTAAATATGTGAACTCCTAGGATGATCTTTGTGGTTTTGCCATCTACTCTTTCAACATACTGTCCTACCATAGGAGTATCTAACTGTGTTCTATTCATTTGGTTTGTGTTCATGGAGGAGTCACATCAGCCTTGGCTGATGAAACATAAGATTTTATTCTTTCCAGATACTTTAATTGGCTGCTTTTGAAATCCCCCAAATCTTTGTGCTGTAGAGAAATAAATCTTTTATTGTTGAATTCCAGGCACTGTGATGGAACTGAGGAAAAGGTATTTAGAGGCAAAGGGACGTTTTATATCCCTCAACCCCTCACATATTATAACCCACAAACTACATATGCATACTTCCCCTTTCTCTCTCTCTCTCTTTCTTTCACACACACACACACACACACACACACACACACACACACATTAGAAGTTTCATTACCATGTGTTCTCTGATTTTTATTCTACTCCCTATTTTTGTGTTCTTTTTAAATGCTGATTATAGACCTACTGAATTTACTTCAGGACTCATGCTGGATCATGAGTCATGACCCACAGTTTAAAAAAATTACAAGTTAGGGGCGCCTGGTGGCTCAGTCAGTTGCATGCCCAACTCTTGATTTTTACTCAGGTCATGACCTCAGGGTTGTAGGATTGAGCCCTGCATCAGGCTTCACAGTGAGCATGGAGCCTGTTTAAGATTCTCTCTCCCTCTCCCACTGCCCCTCCCTGGCTTATGCATTCTCTCTCTCTCTCTCTCTCTCTCTCTCTCTCTCTCTCTTTATCTCTCTCTCTCTCTCTTTATCTCTCTCTCTCTCTCTTTCTCAAAATAAATAAATAAACATTTAAAAATAAGTAAGGAAATTTTAAAAAGTACAAGTTGCCTTAGGATATGAAGAGGACCTAATAGTTGAAGAACAAGGACATGCCAATCTAAATTAAAATAGGCTTCCTTTTATTCCTGAGCTGACAAGCAGAGCAGCAGTTTCATTGTTGAGGACTCTACTGTATATTTTATTCCCACATTTTAGTTGGGTTGGTGATGACAGTTGATGACTCTTTCCAGCCAACAAGATGCCATTTTCTACATTAGGCTCAGAGTGTTGGGAATCCTATAGATGATGCTATAGGATACAAAATAATAGTGCCTCAATTCTGATTTATCAAGCTCCTGGAACATTTACATAGTGAATGCTTCTCTTCAGTACATTTGGGACCTTGATTATTTTTGAGCTAACATGGATCTGATTCAGTTCTTTCAGGTTTGTTTTGATTTTCCAGTTTTAAGTGGTAAATTAAAACTCCACCATATCTACAATTGGTGTTGGTAAGACTTTGAATTGACCATGTCTTTGGGTGATACTTTACTCCTTCCATCAAACATTTTTTGCAAGTGCCAGCAACATTTCAGATTAGTCATCAAAAATGGTCCATCAGCTTTCTTATAAATCTCTACTCTTGTGGGGAGGAATAGTATTTTTCTTACCATTTTTATTGATATCTCCACTTTATCTTCCAGATTTTCTACAATAACCCACAGTATATTTGAAAAACAATACCTAGTAATTTAGTTTCTCTTAAGTGGCTTATTTTTTCAAGTTTTTATTTTAATTCCAGATAGTTAATATACAGTAATATAGTAATATATATAGTAATATATATAGTAATATATAATAGTATATAGTAATATAATATAGTAATATAATATATATATTATATATATATAATATAATATATATATAATATATATATAATATAATATATATAATATATATTATATATATATAATATATAATATAGTAATATAATATAGTAATATATATAGTAATATAGTAATATACAGATATATACAGTGCAATATCAGTTTCAGGTATACAACATAGCGATCAACACTTCCATACAATACTTGGCACTTATCATGACAAGTGCACTCTTTAATACCCTTCAGCTATTTTACCCATCCCCCCCAACCCCTCATCTCTAGTAACCATCAGTTTGTTCTCTATAGTTAAGAATCTGTTTCTTGGTTTTTTCTCTCCTTTTCTCCCTTTGCTCATTTGTTTTGTTTCCTAAATTCCACATAGGAGTGAAATCATATGGTATTTGTTTTTCTCTGACTGACTTATTTCCCTTAGCATTGTACTCTCTAGCTTCTTCCATGTCATTGCAAATGGGAAGATTTTCATTCTTTTTTATGGCTGAATAATATTTATATATATATATATATATATATATATATATATACATACACACACACATACCACATCTTTTTTTATCTACTCATCAATTGAAGGACGCTTGGACTGTTTCCATATCTTGGCTATTGTAAATAATACTGCTATAAACATAGGGATGCATATATCCCTTTGAATTAGGGTAAATACCTAGTATCATGATTGTTGGATCATAGGGCAGTTCTGTTTTTAAAATTTTTTTTTTCAACGTTTTTTATTTATTTTTGGGACAGAGAGAGACAGAGCATGAACGGGGGAGGGGCAGAGAGAGAGGGAGACACAGAATCGGAAACAGGCTCCAGGCTCCGAGCCATCAGCCCAGAGCCTGAGCCTGACGCGGGGCTCGAACTCACGGACCGCGAGATCGTGACCTGGCTGAAGTCGGACGCTTAACCGACTGCGCCACCCAGGCGCCCCAGGGCAGTTCTGTTTTTAGAGTAACCTCCATACTGTTTTCCCCAGTAGCTCTACCAGTTTACATTCCCACTAACACTGCATGAGTGTTCCTTTTTCTCTACATTCCAATACTTGTTGTTTCTTAAATTGTTGATTTTAGCCATTTTGACAGATGTGAGGTGATATATCATTCTACTTTTGATTTGCATTTTCCTGATGCTAAATGATGAACATTTTTTCATGTATCTGTTAGTCATCTGAATGTCTTTAGAAAAATGTCTATTCAGATTCTCTGCCCACTTTTTAATTGGATTATTTCTTTTTTGGGTGTTGAGTTTTATAAGTTCTTTATGTATTTTGTATACTGACAATTTATTGGATATATCATTTGCAAATATCTTTTCCCATTCTGTAGGTTGCCTTTTAGTATACTTGATTGTTTCTTTTGCTGTGCAAAAGCTTTTTATTTTGAAATATCTTAAATGTCTCTTAAGACTGTTGATTGAGACTCTTATATAGTTATTTCTCAAACATCCTGATGGTTCAATATATTATTGGCATTCAATAACACACCCTTAAGCACAAGTGAGATAATATTTAACTGGCTTTATTCCTCATAGGCCAGATTTAGTAATAAATTTCACGAAGGTCAACTTTCCATCATGTTATAGTACTTGTATCTGTCCCTTACCGGGGACAGATTTGAATATAGCCTTGCCATTGTTTCTATTTTGATAGAAATTCCAAAAAAAAAAAAAGTAGCATATGGAAACTCTCGTAGGCATTCCATGTAGAGATGATATAACCTTTGTAAAGGTCCAATCAGTGAAGAGCAAGGTGCCTTATAATGGGGATTGAAATCAGCAAATGAACATTTGTTTTTCAAAAACTACACCTGTCACTGACATAATGGTAGTTTCATCAGGATATTCCAAGTTTCCATGCTTGTCCTGGGCTTTCAATCATTCTGTTTGTATTTTTTTATAATAATTTTCCCCTCTATTTCTTTTAAATTGAGTCACTCAATTAATAGTGCCTTCCTAACATTGTTCTCAAATCAACATATTAAAGTCATTATTTTAGGGATTATTTTAGGAATTTAAAGGAGAGGGCTATTTAATACAAATTTGTAATATATTTGTATAATTCACAACATTTCTGTTACAAATATCATTGCAACTAGTAACCAATGAGATGAAGAACTTGAGACTGATATCTTTTCACCTCACAAAGCTGTTTGAAAAGTGAACATTTTGGTAGGGCAGATGTTGAGTGGGGATTTTTTTGGTCCATATAACATATATCTGGCCTAGAGTGAGATATGAATTTTTGAATCCAGAGTCCCCATAATGTAATAGCAGATCATATCCCACTTTTATCTACATGTCTTCATCTAATAAGTTTTAGATATATAACTAGTGGTTGATAATGATTTCTTGTACCCCACTTTATCATAAACTTGATATTCTATTCCCTTTAATTGTCTCACCTTGGTATCTATGACATCAGAGAGATGTTACTCTCTGGAAAATATAGTGGATTAGGGTTGTTTAACCCAATACCCTGATCTTCTTGAGGAGATCCTAGGATAATCCCAGACTCTTCTATAGTGGAAATAATTCTATCTCTGGAGATTCAGAGAATTTGGCCAATATTATTGTTCTCATTCTAATACTCTTACTATATATTTATTATTTATGAATCAGCAGCTTCTGTTAGTAGCCTCCTCTGTATTTTATTCCAGAACAATCTTTGCAGAGTTGGTAGCTGCTAAACATGAGGAGTCAATGATCTAGTTGTTCCCGCCCATTGCTCCCTCCTCACTTGAGGTTTTCCAAGATGGCCAAGGTTACAGAGTGTTGCTGCAGGGTAGTTTTGTTCCCTGGGGTAGGGTGCTTTCCTGGGACAGTTCTGCTGAATTTGCAAAAGTTGGTATAACATTCTCAGGCAACACCAGGAGTTCTGGAAGCACAGTTTGAGTCCTTAAACATAAATACCTTGGCTTGTAGTTTGCTGTGACAGGGAGTCAAATTCTGTGTGTGTGTGTGTGTGTTTGTGTGTGTGTGTGTGTGTGTGTGTGTGTGTGTGTTTGCATTTAAAAACAGTGGAGCAGAGAAGGATGTGAATATACATCAGGAAAAGAAAGGGGACTATTTACAAATGTTATATATTATCTCCATTCAGTTTTCAAGTTTGAATCCTTTGTCACTGTTGTTTCCTTCTTTAGTTTTAAACACTGTAAACTTCCAGACCTTGCCCTGCACTTCTCTCTTCATGTGAACAGTTGTCCCACTTGTAAAATGTATTCTCTCTTGGGCTAGTACCACCTCCCCCGCCCCCCAATAATGTCGCCTTTGAAATTTTGTCAGACTTTGAGCTGGTTACTTAACCTGACTCAGCTTCATTTTCTTTTTATTTTTTTAATTTTTTTAATGTTTATTATTTTTGAGAGGGAGTGACAGACAGAGAGCAAGCAGGGAAGGGGCAGAGAGAGAGGGAGACATAGAATCGGAAGCAGGCTCCAGGCTCTGAGCTGTCAGCACAGAGCCTGATGCGGGGCTTGAACTCACAGACTGTGAGATCATGACCTGAGCCGTAGTCGGCCACCCAACCAACTGAGCCACCCAGGTGCCCCTCATTTTCTTTTTTTTTAAGTGTATCTTTTTTTTATTTTTGAGAAAGAGAGAGAGAGAGAGAGAGAGCATAGGAGGGGCAAGAGAGAGAGGGAGAGAGAGAATCCCATGCAGGCTCTGCAGTGTCAGCACAGAGCCCGATATGGGGCTCAAACTCATGAACTGTGAGATCATGACTTGGGCCAAAATCAGGAGTTGGGACAGGTGGCCCTTAGCTTCATTTTCTTAATTTATAAATAAAGATAATAATACTTATAATGGTTGAGAGAATGCTAGCTGTTACAGCAGTTAATACCTAAATTTTCAGTGGCTTCACATGATAGAAGCTTATTTCTCATTGTAGTCTGATGTGGGTGTTCCTCACCAGGGGTCTTTTCTCACAGTTTCATTCACGGGCCCAGAGTCCTTCCCTCTGTAGCTATGCCCTTCTGTAGGTCCTAGGAGTCCTATTCATTCAGCTCACCATGAGGAGAGACAGGATGGAAAAGTAAGCAGCTTCTTACCTACGTGGCCAGGAAGTGACCCACGTTACTACTGTTCACATTCTAAGAACTATGGCCACACTCAATTCCAGAGGTGGGTGTGGGGTATACTGGAAAATGTAGTCTCTAGCTGGGCACAGTCTTCTCAGCAGCAATGCTAAAATATATAAAGAAAGGATAAAGTCCCTCACTCATCTCTGCCGCATCTGTCTTGTATGTCTTTTGTTGGGTTAAATAGACTTGCATAGACTAGAACTGATTTGGCGATGAACTCTTTCCTATAAATGAAGTATAGTGAGTGAGTTTAGGTATATCAAGTTTTCTTGATGTGTTTAGTCAATGGCTTTTTATTTTAGGAAGAAGTATTGTTCACTGCTTGAGGCTTATAAGATTCAAACACCAAATCCTTTTGCCAAGTATTAGTGATAATATATGCACAGGGCATGCTTAGTATTAGTTGCTCTTCTCATGGAATTTAGTACAAAACTGATATTCTCATTGCCTTCACACGGTACCCCAGTGGGTTTCTGTGGAAATGTGGAACTTAAGGCTAGCCTTTGGGGACTCATGGCACGATTATCAGTCTGAAAGGACCTTCATCCCCAAATAACTCCTCTGCTGGCCATTCCACACCTCACATTCCCACTTTAGTCCCTCCTTCAGGATAAAGGTTTCCAGCTTTCTTCTAAAACTGTATGTGATATAAAAAGGATAATAAGTTGTCCCTTTGTAATAATAGCTCTAATTGGTGCTCACTTTGGTCAGACAGTCACATGGAACAGTGCAATCACTAGGAGACCCTGGTGTTCCCTTTTGCACACAAACTCTCTGGCTTTGACAATGTCTTGGGCACAGTTTTTGCATTTCAGAACTGACAGTGGAAATGAGCTAAAAAAGTAAATGCTAGGAGAGCCTATGTTACTCATTTTAAGCTCTGTCTTGGAAAAGTTGTTGTTGTTGTTGTTTTCTCAGACTAATAAGTATCATCTTAACTGTAAATTTCTTATTCTAAATTATGGAAGAGTTTCTGAGAGACTCTGCTTTGATAACTGGTAATTAGATATTGTGTCTGAGAACTAGCACTTACCAGAATTTCAATAGTTGATCTCAGTGACCCAGAGATTATAGCATACAATGTTATGGACAAGTAGACCCCATCTTAGGGGATAGGCTTTTAAATTATTTGCTTACTAACACTTCCTAATATTACTTCCCTGATCTGCAGCTTATGATTTCATTCACCTTCAGGGAAAAAAGTTGTTTTTCATGTAGGGGCAGAGGAAATAGGCTACTATCCATATGCCTTTGTGTCTGCCTATGTGTATGGAGTGGCCTTAAATTACTGTTTTTACTCATTGCAAAAAGCAAGTGTATCCAAGCCTTTTTGGCTCAGTCCTGTCCTTGTCCACTTTGGGCTCACTTAAAAACTCATGTCTCGGGGCGCCTGGGTGGCTCAGTCGGTTAAGTGTCCGACTTCGGCTCAGGTCATGATCTCATAGTCCGTGAGTTTGAGCCCCACGTCGGGCTCTGTGCTGACAGCTCAGAGCCTAGAGCCTGCTTCAGATTCTGTGTCTCCCTCTCTCTGACCCTCCCCCATTCATGCTCTCTCTCTGTCTCAAAAATAAATAAACATTAAAAAAAATTAAAAAAAAAACTCATGTCTTTGCATGACTTCACTGGTGATTTGATTTTCTTCTTTCCATTATTCTCTCTTCCAATATATATGCCTTGACTAATGTGCTTTTCAAACACTCAGTTTTTGCTTTATTTCCATTTAACAAAATTCGTAGGTATTTAAATAAAATTACAGATGGTAGTTATTCCTTTAAAAAATTTTTTTAATGGTGGGGCGCCTGGGTGGCTCAGTCAGTTAAGCGGCCGTCTTCGGCTCAGGTCATGATCTCGCGGTCTGTGAGTTCGAGCCCCGCATCAGGCTCTGTGCTGACAGCTCAGAGCCTGGAGCCTGTTTCAGATTCCGTGTCTCCCTCTCTCTGACCCTCCCCCGTTCATGCTCTGTCTCTCTCTGTCTCAAAAATAAATAAACGTTAAAAAAAAATTTTTTTTTTAATTTTTTTAATGTTTATTTTTGAGAGAGCAAGAGCATGAGCAGGGTAGGGGCAGAGAGAGAGGAAGACACAGAATCTGAAGTAGGTTCCAGGCTCCGAGCTGTCAGCACAGAGTCTGATGCAGGGCTTGAACCCATGAGCCGTGAGATCATGACCTGAGTCAGGCACTTAACTGACTGAGCCACCCAGGCACCCCTGGATGGTAGTTATTCCTATCAATGTCTACATCCTACAGAATACCAATGGCAGTTTTCATATTGCCTGTGTTTTAATTTACAACAAATATTTGAGTTTAGAATAAAGTCTCTCTGAGAACAGAGTCAGAGAGTAAATTTACTTTAGAAGTAATATAATTTTAAATAGATAATTTCTTCAAATAGTAAAAAATTTAAAAGCTACAGAAGACTATAGAGTAAAATATCTCCTTTTCACTTTATTCCCTAGCTGTTCAGTTCCCCTCCTGGAAGAAAGCAATTGTTTTGTTAAACAAATGGTTTCTCTGTTTCATTCCAGGGATATATGTATGTATGCATGGGCTTTTTAATTTTTGAAAGAAATTATGGTATTCTCTACACACTATTCTGCATGTTGGGGTTTTTTCCCCATGCCTTATAATAGTGTTTTTTTTTTTTTTTTCAGTGCTTACAAGTGCTTCCATTCTTTTAACACTCATGGTATTCCCTTATTTGAGTGTTTCATAATTTATTTAACCAGTTCCCTGCTAAATATTATATAGATGTTTTCAATCTTCAGCTATTATAAATAGTGCTACAATGAATAACCTCACATTTACATAAATAATTTTGCAGATGTGCAAGTACATCCACTCATAAATTGCTAGGGATGTTGCAAAGTCTAAAGATATTAGCATTTGTGATTTGAGCATATTATTGGAAGATTGTTTTCCATAGTGGTCATACAGTTATAATCCCATCAGCAAAGGGGATAAGGAGCATATGACAGTACTTCCCTGAACTTGAGCCCAAACAGAGTGTTGTCAGCTTTGGATCTTTGCTGATTTTATTGGTTAAACAAACAAACAAACAAACAAAAAGGCTACCTCGGTTATGAAGGAGGTTGGGTTGAGTTGAGTATTCCTAGAAGAATTTAATGAACTTTGCTGTCTGTTCATTTACTTTGTCCTTATGGGGTAATTTTAAATTGTTTTCTTATTGATTGGTAAGTACTCATTATAAAACAGAAAACTGGCTGTATATCTCTGATCTGAGTTGCAAAGCCTCCCCACCACTAGCTTTGGTTTGTCTGTTTGCTGTTATAAGTTTTCTGTTGGTTTGCTTATTTGTTTAGGTCTATGCCATACAGACTTTTTGATATTAATATAATCATATGTCTCATATATTTTATATCATGGTTTTTAGTTTTAATTGTAATATTTTAAAAGATGTTTTATCCCAAGACTATAAAAGAATTCTCCCATGTTCAATTACTTTGCGGTCCTGTTTTTTTATGTTTAAATCGTTGATCCATCTGGACCTTATTTTGTTGTTAGATGCATGGTATAGATCCAATTTTATTTGTTTTTTTTTCCAGATGGCCACCCAGTTGTCCCAACACCTTTTATTGAAAATCCATCTTTTCCCTACCAGTATGAAAAGCAGGCTTCATCTTAGACTAAATCTCTCTATACAAATAGACTTTTTTTTAAGTAGACTGATGACTTTGTTTCCCTAGCAATGTTGTCTGTCTCTACATCTGCCACCACATTTCCTTTTTTATGTTTTGGGTTTTTAAAAATTTATTTCTATTTTTATTTTAAGTAGGCTCCATGCCCAAGTAGGACTTGAACTCACCACCCGGAGATCAAGAGTTGCATCTCTAATGACCTAGCCAGCTCTACCAACTAATCCACCCCTCTGTTTTTGTGTTTAGAGTTTATACTGTTATCAGCCAAATAAGGCAGAACTCTTTATGCAAGAGCCCAGATAGAGGTCTTTACAATTTAAAATGTATTTATTTAGTGCAATTTATTGCCTTCCTTTCGTATAAGCCACAGAATTCTTGACTTTTCTGAAGAAGTATCATTCATCCCTACATAATACTTTCCCTTCACCTTAAGACAGTAGTTCTTAATGTTGACTTGATATTTATTACTTTAGGAGCTTTAAAACATTCACATACCTAGAGGTTAATTGATATGGGGTGACACCCATACATTAAAAACAAAAATAGGGGCACCTGGGTGGCTCAGTAGGTTAAGTGTCTAACTTCAGCTCAGGTCATGATCTTGTGATTCGTGATTCCAGTCCCACATAGGGCTCTCTACTGTCAGCATGGAGCCTGTTGTGGATCTTCTGTCTCCCTCTCTCTGCCTCTCCGCTTCTCTCTCTCTCTCTCTCTCTCTCTCTCTCTCTCCTTCTCTCAAAAAGTAAACATTTAAAAAAATAAACAAAAAAACAAAAACAAAAAAACCCAGGTTATGGGAGCAGCAAGTGTTGCAAAGTGTAAGTAGACTTATTTTATAAAATGGCTCTGCTGATATAATGATATACTCTATTTTTATGGATTTCCTATACAGTTTATTCTTTCTAGAAATTCTCTTTTGCTCTAGTTTTTCATTATTTCCTTTAAAGGAGTGCCTCACAAAACTATTGTTATAATTAACCAATAAGATATTTGAAAGATTTTTCATTTAACAAATGTTTACTGAGTACTTATTATGAATCAGGTGCTGTGCTAAGTGTAAGGTGTGGAATAGGTAACAAAATTATCACTTTAAAAAACAAAGTGTTGGTGTTTAAACAAAATTATCATTAAGCCAGGGAACTACCACATTATAAGACCTTTATTCATATCGTAGATTATATGATATGTAGTGTACGTTATCATATCATATATAGAGTACATTCATTTCAGAATACTTTGGGAACCCTATAATATATTAACTTTGTCCTTCAGCTCTAGGGTTTACTATAGCTTGATATTATGAGACAATTTATTTAATAGAATATCTTTTTTAAATTTTTAAATTTTTAAAAAATATTTTAACGTTTATTTATTTTTGAGAGACAGAACGAGACAAAGCACGAGCAGGGACCAGCAGAGGGGGAGACACAGAATTCGAAGCAGGCTCCAGGCCCTGAGCTGTCAGCACAGAGTGTGACGCAGGGCTTGAACTCACCAACCGTGAGATCAAGACCTGAGTGGAAGTTGGACGCTTAATCGACTGAGCCACCCAGTCACCCCTATTTAGTAGAATATCTTATTCAGGTTTGAAAATATTCTCAATTTTGCTTTTTTTTCTTTTAAGAATTTATTTTTAAGTAATCACAACCCCCAGTGTGGGGCTTGAATTTACAATCTCGAGACCAAGAGTTGTGTGCTCTACCAACTGAGCCAACCAGGTGCCCCTCAAATTTGCTTTCTAATCGGTACTTCTTGGAATAATCCCAAAGATAGATTTGAATGTGCTAGTTTTCCATATATATAAATAAAATTGCAATCATAGCTATGTGACTGGAATTTAACACATATGAATTGTTGCTTTTATTTAATAACATTAGGTATTGCAATACTAAGTTAGACAAATTGTTTTTAAGGCAATATTGTTACAGTGACAGTTGACCAGAATTATCTAGTGATAACAATGTAGAAGTATCTTTTAGTGCAAATTAGTGTACTAGATGTTGATTTTTAATTGTCTAAAGTACATTTTCCCCAAAAAACAATAATTCTAAAGGAAGGAAAAATCCTTACTGACTTATAAAAGTTAAAAATCAGGTGTATTTATTTCTCTTTAAAAATACATTTAGAGCTTCTTTTTCTAAAATAATGTGGGAGCCCAGAAACTCAGTAAAACAAGTGATCCAGAAAGCATTTTCCCATTAACTTGCCACTTCTAGGCTACATCAGTGATGGACATTGAAATTTTTCTTAATATTTTCCCCTAGTTGTTCACTTTTTGCTTTCAACTGTGAAAAATGAATGTCCTGAAACCGGGAGCAAATTCCTTTTTTATGCTCTTCTCAGGTTCTGAAATTTGACCTGTGTTGGCTTTTTGAGAGTTACTCAGTATGAGTCACCCACTGCTGATGCTGTTTTTGAAAAGCTGAATACTTTTAGTGGTTTCTACTCTTTTGGAAGGGGGGTAAGCACTACTTGGCTTATAGACCGTAAAGCCTTGTACTTAAAATACTCCTGCACAAGCAATAACCCTAATCCCCCAACATCCGCCCTACTTCTAAAATATTCTTGAAATGACATGACATAAAATGGTCACACATGCCAAAGTTGGGGTGTTGCTTTGGTGGTTGTATAAAAACGAATGGGGGGAAGGGGATACTGGTTTGTCAAGAGGCACAATGCATTGAAATTTTTAAAAAGGCTTAAACCTGTTTTGCAAACAAAGAATTAGGGCGTCCTCCCTCATCTTACAAAGATAGGAGGTGACACAGCAGTATTTGCCAGATGGAAACAGAAGGAAACACATTCCCGGCCCTTCCTGGATCAGTGTTCCACCACAGATTACTGTACCTGCTTGCTGTTCACGTGGGCATTTTGTCCCTCCACAGAGACGGAGAAGCTCATTGATCTCTATCTTCACGGATCAGTCAGATCCCCGAGAGCCTTATTCACATGCTTTTTTGATCCTAAAATTTCTATTTTTCTCAAACTTGTTGACTCTAAAATACCTCCCGTACAGGATTTAACTATAGATTTGTTCTCCTTACTGAGTATCATGTGTATGTTAATTCATGGATTCTTTCATTCATTCTTGGGCCCTCACACACAAAGCTTTTGTGGCATGATACACACATTTTAACTACTTATCAGAGTGTCTTCACTTGCCATTTCTTTTGATGTAGCATCGCTATACATCCAGTAACAATGTTACATTGCAAGGGAGGGAAAGCAGTAAACAGAACTAAGGCAAGGAGGGATCTGGCTGTCAGTGTAAATGTAAATAGCAGCTGTTCCATTCAAACTGTTTTTAAAACTACCACACGGTGAGAGCTTTGCATATAATGGGCCAGAATCAGGTTTTAGCATAAAATTGAGGCGACATGCTGCCACCCTCCTGTTTGTGCTGTTTCACTTCTCCCACTACTGCACTGGCGGGGAGGGGGGGGGGGCACAAATATATATTGTATATAACATTCTGTGAGAATGGTATCTAAATATCTCTTCCTGTGATAATATTGCAATATACAGACTTATCAGGATACATAACTCAACATGCTGTGTGTACAAAGATGATACTGAATGGGTCATTGTGTTCCAGGCTAGATGCTTATAAGTCTTAAGTTCACATGAGTGTATCCTTTGTCACGTGCTGTTGCCACTGTTTCATCAGGCTTTTAGACTTTATACGTGAAATTTGAAAGGTCTTGAATTATCTCCCTTCTATCATTTTTCTAGCAAAAGTGACCATCCTATATGACATTACTAGATCCTTAAAAAAAAACAAAAAAAAAAAAACAAAAAAAAACAAACAAAAAAAAACTTGGTGCCATTGTTCTGCCAAATATGCACACGTTTTCTTTCCTAATCAGCGTCATAAGCCACTGGTAACCAGCACTTTAAAAATATTGCTTTTACATTGCAACTTTATCTAAAACTGTCACCCTTCACCAACTAGCACTATTCAGACTAATCAGTAAAGAGACCCTTTCCATTTAGTTATGTCATCTTCCTATTTAGAATGTTTCCTACTGAGTGAATATAAAAATCTTAACTAAAAACCTGCTACTGCTTTGAAACAGTGTGTGTGTGGGGGGGGGGGGATGGAAGTCATGATCAGTAATTCACAAAATGTGATCTAATTCCCTATAATTACCACCTTCTCCTTTGAACTTCTGTAAAACATTTTATCTGTAACACTCATTTGGTACTTGCAGTACAGAAGCTTGTGTTATATATAATACCAATGTAAAGGCAGTAAACATGAGCAGATTATAGTGTTTATATAGGTTGCAATATAAATTATAAAGTACTATTAAGGTGTTTTTGCTACTATTATTGGGACAATTGCCATCCTCCTAGGAACAGGGATGGCTCTTTAAATCCTTCATTACTCCTACATAGCACTGCACCTTAAACAAAATATGTGCTCAGTATACGCGCAATGAAAGCTCACTTTTTTTTTTTTTTTTAATTTATTGCTCAGGTAAAATTTGGCTTGAGCTTTGAAAGTACTATTGTTTTCGAGGTTGAAATACATTGCCAAACCTTACTTTGCTGATAAGCCATTTTTACCTCATTTCTCAAAAATTTACTCAGGTTAAGATTTTTGTGAAAGAACAAAATTTCTTTATGATTTTATTATACTTAAAAGGATTGTATTTTTAATGTACTTAAGAAGCATTGTGCATACACTAAAAGGTACTGAAGCCTGCCGGAAAGCCCAATAATGTTGTTAGTATAATCACACAATATAGTGTCTTTGGCAACATCATGGTAGGAAGTTGATAAAATCCATTTATCTCCCCTTTCCAACGTGTTTCAGGTTCTTTGAAAAGTTACGTGGACCTTTTGCCAATATTTTGATAGATCTCATGGGAAAGATATCTGAATATGTCGGATATACTAAGAATAGATGGGAGGGTGAACAACAACAGAATTGCAAGCCCACGGAGCTTTTTCCTTAGGGCATTGACGTGTAGGATCTGAGAAGCCAGTCTGGTCTAATGGCCAGAACCCCTAGGGGAGTCAAAACTCCCAGATTGTGGTTCTGGTTTTCCCCCTTACTTTTTCACATACACCTGCCTGGTAAGTAGCTTCTGTTTCTCAGTTTCTCTTCATCCTACCCCATTCCCACTCCACCCCCAAGAGTCCTTTCCCTAAGATTGTTTAGAATAAATAGAAACCGTGATCCATCAGACCACAACCAGGAATGAGGCTTGAGGAAAATATAAAGTGTTACTCTTACTGAGTTTAGACATTTGTGGAAAACTGACTTTTATTTTCTGCCAACAGGGGAAGCTTTGCACTTGGCTCGGGATTTTGGCTACACTTGTGAAACAGAGTTTCCAGCCAAAGCTGTAGGAGAACATCTTGCCAGACAACATATGGAACAGAAAGAACAGACAGCAAGAAAAAAGATGATCCTAGCGACCAAGTAAGCAGAATGGGAAGTCTCTATGTGCCTTATCTCCGTTTTTTCATTTTCTTTGAATGAGTCTAGTAAGTATCAGCTCTTTACAACAGGGTGTCTCACACTTCAGTAGCTAGATGAGTTATACAAGGACATTCCCCACTCCTGGCCTTGTGTCCGTAGCAAGACTTACAAACTGCCCCTGTTTAGGAGCTATCATTGACACTGACGAAAACGTCTCCAGAATACGCAGGAATTCCTAGGAGAAAAGTAGGTTTAGGAAATGTAGATTCCAGGCAAGTATGTCATTAGCTGCTATGTAATTTAGCCCAAACCACTCACTGTGCCTTAGTACACAAGAGGGGAAGATCTCAAAACACTATGAATGTTTGGAGAATGTGACAAAAGAGGACCGAAATGTGTGAGAGGTAAAAGGGAGATCTGTGGGACCAAGGATCACCATCAGTACTCTCATCTTTTCTTGGGTGTAATTAGGTAAATAATGCCTGTACTGCTCTACCCACAATAATGATACTGTTGAAAAGGAAAAGTATAATGTATGAGAAAGCTTCTGAAAATTGTAAGAAGCCCAACAAAAATGTGAATTAAAATAGTGACAGAGATGATGTAGGAAAAGGGAAGCTTATGCATAAGATGACTTCAAATTCCCTCAAACTTGAAAAATGTTCCTTGATAAGGAATGGAAGAATGCCATTTATTGTGTGAAAGCCCAGCAGAACAGAACAGTAAATTGAAATTTTTAGAGAATAATCTTTGAGGCATTAGCAAATTTTTGCTCTTTTCTTTACTAAATTAAGTTCTGGTACATAATAGATGATTAATAATTTTATCTAATTTCCTAACTCTATGATCAGATTTTAGAACTAATAGTCCCAGGTGGGTTAAATTATTTCTAAATTAGTCTCTTATTTGGGGAAAACTTATATATATATTTTTAGTATTTATTTTGAGAGAGAAAGTGCATGTACTTGTGTGCATGTGGGGGAGGGGCAGAGAGGGAAAGAGGGAGAAAGAGAATCCCAAGCAGGCTCGCCACTGTCAGTGCAAAGCCCAGTGCAGGGCTTGATCTCAGAACTGTCAGATCATGACCTGAGCCAAAATCAAGAGTCCAACGATCAACAGACTAAGCCACCCAGGTGCCCCTTGGGGAAAACTTCTGAAGAGATAGTATAAGGTAGACAGTGTTAAAGACATTGCTTCTTAGAAACTGATGAAACATGACTTCCCATCACATTGGCTAAAATTTAAATGGGCTCAAAATGCATAAAACCAAAACTAAATATTTCTTCTTCTACCAACTTCTAATGTCACACAGTTATTATTATTATTATTATTATTATTATTATTATTATTTTACAAGTTTAAGGGTTTAAATGGGACACCTGCCACCCAACAGGCTAGCCCAAGATACTTGAGTCTCTTGTTAGGGATTTGTGCTGCTTGTGGCTGGCACTGTTTGGGTTTAGGATATATTTGTTTAGGACAGTAACTTAGATGATTCATCTTGCCCCAAAGAGAAGGAAAACAAAAGGTGCTGGCAAAGGAGAAAAAAGGTAAAACAAGGAAATGAAGGGGAAAGGAATAGCAGAGAAAGAAAATTATAAGGCAGTTATAAAATGTGGACTTAAGATTTTGGGAAAACCTTGTTCTGTGCAAGCTCCTGAAAACTTCTTGGTAGAACGAGCTGGATCTGGATTATTTTGTGTGGTGTATCTCCTGGGGGATATTTACTTCTGTTTTGCTTCTACTCTTGCCCTCTTCCAAGGGAAGACCCAAAGGGGTCTTCATCAGTAAGATTTCAGTTTCTCCAGAAGGAACTGAAAGTACATGTAGTCAGTTTGAATCCTTGATATAGTCTTGGGAGAAATATAAAGACACGTTACAGATCAAGAGAATACAATGCTAGGGGCGTCTGGGTGGCTCAGTCAGTTGAGCGTCCAACTTCAGCTCAGGTCATGATCTCACAGCTCGTGAGTTTGAGTCCCGCGTCAGGCTCTGTGCTGACAGCTCAGAGCCTGGAGCCTACTTCAGATTCTGTGTCTCCCTCTCTCTCTGCCCCTCCGCCGCTCATGCTCTGTCTCTCTCTCTCTCTATCAAAAATAAATAAACATTCAAAAAAAATTCTTTTGAAAGAGAATACAATGCTAGGATTTACGTAGTATCCTCCAGGTGTTCCCAAAGCATAATATCATTCGGGCTGGCAGGATTATACTGATTTTGCCAATATGTGCACTCATGTGACACCTCTGAATGACAGTTATCCCCAAATACAAATTATCTAAGAAAAAACACCTTTATATTTTCTACCTCAAAATTAGTTGCTTGAGGTTTCATCATGCATATTCTTTTTTTTTTCCTAACGTTTATTTATTTTAGAGGGGGGTGGGGCAGAGACAGACGGGGACAGAGGATCTGAAGTGGGCTCTGTGCTGACAGCAGAGAGCCCAATGCGGGGCTCCAACTCACAAACCGTGAGATCTTGACCTGAGCCCAAGTCAGACGTTTAACTGGCTGAGCCACCCAAGCTCCCCTCATCATGCATGTTCTAAGACCTTCACTCCCTAATCTAGAGAAATCCTTCTTTTTGTCCTCCTTCCCCCAGGAATGCTTCCACAGCTGCCCACCCTTGCCACCTGCAGCAATGCCACCATTAACGTTTGAAATAGAGGTTCTTATTTTCTTGAGAATTCCCATAACTCTGTTTAAATGTTCGTGCATTCAAACTGATGTGGAGATTTCATTTTCACAGAAGTCCAGTGTTAGAAGCACTTTCGGGGATTAGGAGAAATACTTTCATATTTGTCAAAGTAATGCTGAGATGTCTATTTTAGAATAGTGAATTCTTTTTTGATGATATTGTGGTTTCATACAATATTGCAAGGACATGTACTTTCCTTTGATCCTTCTGCCCATAGCTGGACATTTGCAAACCATTAAATATCAAGAATTGAGTTCACTGATTCCAAATAACTTATTTTATGTAAGTGTAAAGAGGCCATAAGCATCTAGAAATTAGGAGATAGCCTGTATAATTTTTTTTTGTCTTTTTGGTTGTTTATATCCATCCCATCTTCCTATTAGACAATGTGAAATGAGAATTAAAGAATCAGAGACAATGCAGTCATACAAGCACACACAATACAAGCAGTCATCAATAGAAGTAGACGAGTTAAGGGGTGTGTAGGAATAACATGCCTTTCCTGCAATGTATAGATACATCTAACGTGTGTTCTGAGCAGTTTCTTGTTTTCCAAAGGTAACTCATTGGATATTTTCAATTAAAATGCTCGACATTGAAATGGTCAACTACGTGGGTATTCATTACATCCTAGTTAGCTCACCTTTGTTCGTAAGACCATGAAAATTGCATCAAAAATTCATATGAAATTCAAAATCTTCGGATGAGAGATCCAATAGCTGATCTGCATTGTTGGATTGGCTCACATGTTTCTTTTTTACCTCTGTGAATAAACAAATTCAGTTCTATTTAATTATGTTGCCAACTGTACAATTATATGAAGGGCCCATTGACTAAGGGGCTAGCCTCCTAATTCCTCTTAATTTCTTATGTTTTGTTGATTAGCCAAATATTTTGGTGTAATTAGACAATTATATATAGGAGGGAT
Organism: Panthera uncia; assembly: GCF_023721935.1. NCBI lineage: Eukaryota > Metazoa > Chordata > Mammalia > Carnivora > Felidae > Panthera > Panthera uncia. The sequence goes on from NW_026057580.1 coordinate 18,671,881, forward strand.
AGAAACTGAACTAGACAATTTTTTAATTCAAACATGTACAGACAAAACATTTGATATATGGAAAAACGCATTTAAACTTCTTCACTGAATTTATAACTAAATATGCTTAACATTTGATCTGCATTAAGGTAAAGCAGAATTGTTAACAAGTTTTAATTGTTACCGTTACAATAATCGTCAAAAGGAGAAACACAGAACTTGAAATTCAGACATCAGCTTAAAAATTATGTCCTTAAGGACAATGACGTAAGTGATAAAGTTAGAATTTATGATTCACCAAAGATCGTGTTACATAATTCATAATGTGACATTTTGTTTTGAGAAGTATTTCTTATTGTAGCTTTATAAATAAAATTTTAAATAAGGATGAAACTAGTCATAAAAATAATAGCCCCATAACTGTCATAATGAGATGATGATCATAATTGCCTAAGGGGAGTCTACAAAATTGTCATCTGTTTTTAAGTCGAGAGGCTGTCCTAAGTCAGTGAGTTAAGCAGCAGAATCAAATACCAGAGGTTGAGAATTCTGGAACTTCTCCAGATACAGCTTCCTGTGTGGTGTAGCTGAATTGCTCAGCATGAGTTAAATTTTTCCACCCTTTGCCTCTTCCTCATTTCTTCATCGACTTTTGGTTTATTGTAACTTGCTATAATGTTTATATGGTAAGGAAGTTTATTTACTAACTTATAAATTGATTTATTCAATTATCCAAATAATTCCTAAATCCTAACTATAAGAACTAAAGCAATGTTTCAACTTTTATTTTAGTTTTAAATATATTTTAATCTGATATAAAATTAAATACTTGTCTTTAAACAACTCCAGTATTTTTTTTTTGTAATAATGGATCACACTGATCATCTACCACATAGTAATTTCTATTGCCAGTCTGAGAAATGATATTGCCAGTTATTTCTATTGCCAGTCTGAGTCATGAGTCTGTATTTAAAATTTTAGTTAGAAATTTCCTAAAAATAAAGCTAACACAAAGCATAACAGATAATGATGCCCCACCAAATGGCATTTTTTGATGCCACCGATCAACATAAAATAGTCTAATACTGCTATTTATCTATTAAAACATAAGCAATACAGTTGACAGTCAATCAGCTAAGTCTAACTCAGAACAGAAAAAGGGAGAAGTTCAGATCAAGTATCCTCAATGAAAGTATATACATGCAGTTATTCAAAGCGTGCATTTAGATGCTACATCTCAGAGATTCAACTAAAACATTAGCTGGAGGATATAGAGAATCCTGTTTGATTTAGAGCAGGTAAGGGCTATCTCTGTTTTTTTGTTTGTTTTTCGTCTCCTTATGGCCCCTTTTACTTTCAGCTGTGATCAGAATGAAAGAGGCGAATTCTATGAAATAACACAATATGAAAATAATGCTGGCAATAAACCTGAGGTTTATTGTTCATAAAAAAAATCACAAATGATCTTCAGAAGAAATTTTAGGCACCTAATAATAAAACTCCACTGGTTTTAACTCGGTGATAATTATTTGTGCCACAAGACATTTTGTCACTTTTTGGTAGTTATTTGTTAATGACACAAATGCTTTGGAGAGGCATTAGTGGCTGGGTCCATGGAGGGACATTCACTTGGAATAATTGGACTCTTTTGTACTTGTCTTTGGCTACATTGATAATTATAGTCAGGGCCAGTGGTTAGATTTTATGACTACCCATTGTAAACCCAGAAGAAAAGGACTAATCGCTATCTCATTATCTCTTGAATATGGAGTAGCATCACTTTAGATGTGTTCTTTTGAACAGTTCCTTGGCTGTCCTTTACTTCATTCTTCAGCTACTGTATTAATCTAGTGTTTTGTTGTTTGTTTAAAAAAGAACTGTTTTCTTCATATGTTTTGCTTCTTTAGAAATACAGCATTTCTATTATGTTTCACAAAAGCGTTACTATTAGTCAACATACTCAGGAATGTGGTAATTAGAAGTGAAACCAGTGACCAGAAATCACGATTGTTTAATGTTAAGAAAAGTAGCAGGAAAATGCTATTAAGGGTACCTTTTGCAAGGAACCATCTTACATGGGACATAGCAATCATTTTTTTTTTTGAGGCTAGTGGGCTGAATTGTGGCAAATAAATATATACTTTAAATATTAAAATATAAATTCGGTTCACAGGAGTCTGAATTATAATGAAATGCTGGGAAACAGGATTTTCCAAAGTCTACTTGAATCATGGCTCTGAAAGAAGCCTATACAACTTGATTTAAACTTATTTATAAATGTGATATCCTTCCAAAAATCATATTTTAATTTTATAAAAAGCAATGATTAAGTGTGATCCTTTCATATAGATTTTTCCTTATGCTGAGGTTAATCTATGAATATTCACCTTAAAAATGAACACTGGTTTTGTCAGTGCTCATGGGCTGTGAGTCACGTCAAAAATTTTACAATCATCCTGTAGTGCTTGAAAACAAAGTTGCTATTGTGAACCTTACCTGTGTGTTATAGATGGAACTTTGGAGGTTGCTTTATGAAAGTTTACTCCTCTTTTAAATGAGAAAACAAGCCTTTGGTAAAATATCACGGGATGAAATTAAAGCCCCATGTTGAGTTCAACTTCAATGTTGAATCTTTTATTCTAGACAAATTTGTAAAGAATTCCAAGACCTCTTGAGCCAAGATAGATCACCACTGGGATCCTCCAGACCCACTCCAATCCTAGACCTTGACATCCAGAGACACTTAACACATTTCAGGTAAGACTGGTTTTCCAATTTCCTCAGACTCTTTTTAAATTGTTAAACCATCCTTATTAACCCAGGCATTTTTATATTCATGTCACAGTTCCGTTTAGAGATATCACTTATATATTCATATAGTGACTGACTGAATCTTTTGAAATTGCAAACATCTAAGGTCAAATTATAAAAATAACTAATGCATGAAGCATTTTAGATCAGAAAATCTAGTGTCTGTGCGATCTTCAGGAAATTGTGACTTTGAAAGTGAACACTATTATTTCAAATAATAGTACTTTTGAATGAGGATTCTGAAATCATTCAAATAGTACGTTATCTTGGTGAGGCACATTGTTGAATGGACAGATGATATGACACAAATTAATGGGATATCATACACTGATTTTACAGGCGTGTGTTAATTTCTGCCCAATTAGAAATTGCAAATGGTTCTTAAATTAGACCACACAAGTGTATTTTAAACCTTCTGGAATGTGTTACTGAAAGCATATTCAAATTTTATTTTCTGAGGTTCTTTGGAAGATAGTAGAATTTTTTTTTCTAGATAATTTATGCCCTAGATGCAATGTGGAAAGGAATATATTAACTACTCAGGTAATTTCCGGTTTTAAGACTAAAATTCTGTCTTTCATGATATTTCTCATCAGTGTAAAAAATATGTTATCCTCTTTTAATAATTATCATTTAGTTTAAAAAACAATGCTAAGCAAAGACTATTACACATTAAATTTTAAAATGTTTTCAGTACCTCTCACTGATTATAATGCTGTTGAGGAAGATACTCCATTATATAAAATAATGGGTATTTATTTATTTATTTTTTAATTTTTTTTAATGTTTATTTATTATTGAGAGACAGAGAGACACAGAGCGTGAGCAGGGGAGGGGTAGAGAGAGGGGGAGACATAGAATCTGAAGTAGGCTCCAGGCTCTGAGCTGTAAGCACAGAGCCCAACGCAGGGCTCGAACTCACAAACTGCGAGATCATGACCTGAGCCAAAGTTGGTCACTCAACCAACTGCGCCACCCAGGCACCCCTAAAATAATGGATATTTAAATGAGTTGGAATTTTATCTGCAACATCAGAGGCTTTTAAATAGAATATTTTATTTTGTATAATGTCACAAGTCTCCTCAAGATGTAATAGATACATCTTTGAAGAATAAACTTAGGGTTTACCTTCTAACAATGCACCATATGTACCAAACATATATCTCACAGGACTTTTTTCCTACCACTTAGTTGGATTAGTGAAAGTGAGTGTAATAAAACTGGTAGAAATGGCAATGCCCAGAAGTTAAGAGAAAAAGGCTTTGGAGTAGAACCATCTTCAAATCTGGACCCTGATACATGTGAGCTGGGTTGTTTTGAGGTAACATGCATTCTTTCCAAGCCTTGATTTCCCTAGCTTTAAATGGAATAAGGACCCTGTATTATATGGTGGTAGTGAGCTAAAGTGAGATAATGATTATAGACACAGGCACCAGGCTTGGTAGAGCATGCAACGCTTGATTTTGGGGTCATGAGTTCAAGCCCCACGTTGGGCATAGAGCTTACTTTAAAAAAAAAAACAATAAAATAAAATAAGATAAAATAAGATAATGAATATAAAGTAAGCATTTAGTAAATAATGTACTGTTTACCACTGATCCAGACTTAAAAGGTATGGTTTGCTTCACTGTCATATCCATACAGATATATTTTTTTTCATTTTTTTTAAGTTTATTTATTTATTTTGAGAGAGAGAGTGAGAGAGGGGAAGGGGCAGAGAGAGGGGTGGGGGGAGAGAGAATCCCAAGCAGTCTCCACACTGTTGGTGTGGAGCCTGATGCAGGGCTCGAGCCAACAAACCCTGAGATGGTTACCTGAGCTGAAATCAAAAGTCGAACACTTAACCAACTGAGTCACCCAGGTGCCCCAATATTTTTCATATTTTTATTTGTATAAAATACAAATTTTATATACTTTATATATTTTATTTGTATAAAATACAAATATACTTTATTTGTATTTGTATAATTTTTATACAAGTTCAATTCAGAGCTTAATAAAAATTTTTATACAAATTCAATTCTCAATTTAAGGAGGTTTGTTAAGTTACCAATATACTATAAGGAAGAACATACTGTTAAAACTTGGAGAACTCAGATTTTATATGATAGCTACCAGGTTATTTCCAGTTACAGGTGCCACAGCCTTCATCAGACAGTGAGCTGTCCTTTTTCAGGCTCAAAACAAAATACAGCATCAATGTGTAAATTGAATATTAGTGACAGTGTGAAATAAATGGGCAAACCATTTGTTTGCTCAGCATAGGCACAATCTGCTAATTTGTTGATACTTTAGTTAGTTGCCAACTTAATGCCACAGAACTCCTTAGAGAAAACTTTCACTTCTAAACTTGAGCTGAATGTTTCCTATGTGGGCTTTACATGCTCTTGCTTATCTTTCCTCATGCAGAATATGGTAACAAGCTAGTCTGGTGTTGGCCAGAGAAGAGCTAAATATATTGAAAATGGCTCTCCCCATCCTCAGCAAAAAAGGCATTATATTTTGAATGCAAAACTCTTAAGATTATGTATGGCTGTAGATTCTCAATCACAACAATTTGAAACACACAACCATACCTTAAAACAATTTAATACCACATGGTATCATATATAAAATTTTGGTATTATTATTTATATATTGAGTATTTTGTTGTCATAAAGTTGTGATTTCCTATTTATGTATTTATTGGGAGAGAGAGAGAGAGAGAGAGAGAGAGAGAGAGAATCTCAAGGAGGCTCTATGCTAATAGCGATCCATCTCACGAACGGTGAGGTCATGACCTAAGCCGAAATCAAGAGTCAGACACTTAGCCAGGTGAGCCACCCAGGTGCTCCTGTGATTTCCTATTTATTATGCCTTTCTAATTTGTTAGATTTTTCATTTACTTTGCTTTACTACATTCCAGATTACTTATTTTAATGACATCTTCTGATTTCATAATGGAAGGTAGAAGGATGATAGAAATCACTTAACTAAAATTCGCTTTATAGCAAACTTCCTAAATTATATATTTTTTATTGTGGTAAAAAGCATATAATTATAGGGGTACCTGGGTGGCTTAGTCAGTTAAGCGTCTGGCTTCAGCTCAGGTCGTGATGTCCCAGTTTGTGAGTTCAAGCTCTGCATCAGGCTCTGCGCTGACAGCTCAGAGCCTGGAGCCTGCTTCAGACTCTGTCTCCCTCTCTCTCTCTGACCCTCTCCCACTCATGCTCTCTCTCTCTCTCTCTCAAAAATAAATAAACAGTAAAAAATATTTTTAAAAAAGCACTTAATGTAAAATTTACCATCTTAACCATTTCTAAATGTATGGTTTAGCAATGTTAAATATATGCACATTGTTGTGCAACAAATCTCCAGGATGTTTTCATTTTGCAAATCTGAAACTCTATAACCATTAAACAACTCCCCATTTCCCTCTCCCACTAGTCCCTGGCAACTACCATTCTACTTTCTGTCTCTGTGATTTTGGTCATTCTAGATGCCTCATATAAGTGGAATCATACAGTATGTCTGTTTGTGACTAGCTTATTTCACTTAGTATAATGTTCTCAAGGTTCATCTGTGTTGTACCGTGTGTTAAATATCCTTCCTTTTGAGGCTGAATAATACTCCATTGTATGTATATGCCACACTTTGCTTATCTATTCATTCATTAATGGATACTTGGGTTGCTTCTACCTCTTGCCTGTTGTGAATTATACTGCTATGAATATGGGTATGCCACTGTCCCTTTGAGATCTTGCTTTCGATTCTTTGGGATATAAACCCAGAAGTAGAATTACTATATGATATAGTAATTTTTAATTTTTTTTTTATTTTTTGAGAAACTGCCATAGACTTATAATATATGAGAGAGACTTTATCATACAGGATTAAGCAGGGCACAGGTAATGACCTGGGGTAATTAGGAAATGCTTTCATCTTTCAATCCACAGTACTTAGCACACAGAGTATGTCCAATAAATATGTTAATTCTTTCTCACAGTGAGTGCACCATTTTACATTCTCACCAACAGTGTACAAGGGTTCTAATTCCCCGACATCCATGCCAATACTTATTATTTACTATTTTTGTTTTTGTTTTTGATAGCGGCTATCCTCATGGGTATGAGGTGATATCTCATTTTGGTTTTGACTTGTATTTTTCTAGTGATGAATGATGTGAAGCATCTTTGCATAAGCTTGTTGACCATTTATGTGTCATTTTTGGAGACATGCCTATTCAAGTTTTTTTGCCCATTTTTCTGGTTATTTGCTTTTGTGTTGTTGAGTTGTAGAAGTTCTTTATATATTCTAAATGTTGGCACCTTTTAGACATATGATTTGCAAATATTTTCTTTCATTCTGTAGGTTGTCTTTTTTTATTGTGCTGATTATGTCCTTCAATACACAGAAATTTTTGTGTTGTTCAACTTGCCTGTTTTTACTTTTGTTGCATGTGCTTTTGTTGTCATATCCAGGAAATCCTTGCCAAATCTGAAGTCATGAAGCTTCCCCCATATGTTTTCTTCTAAGAGTTTTATAGTTGTAGGTCTTAAGTTTAGTTAGGTGTTTGATCCATTTTGAGTTAATTTTTACACATGGTATAACATAAGTGGCCATTTTTTTGCATGTCTTAAACTATGTCCTTTTAAATAAAAGATACGTGGTTGACATTTCCAATTAAAACCCAAGTTGAAGTCTCCCAATGTAGAGCAAATTTAAATGTATGTATTTTTTATTATGCATTTATTAAAAGAAACCTCAATAGAATAGCTTAATAGGACAGTAAAGGTCAGCTTGCTGCCTAACCTTGAAAAAGACTTCATGCTTTTTAAGTAAGCCCTTAAATCTTTCTTGGAGCTTTTAAAAATCTCAAGGACACAAACACATTTTAAAAGATCTAATTTAGTAGGCCAAGTTTAGCATTGAACTTGGGCATCTGGGTTGTTTGCAAAGCTCTGAAGTTGTTTCTGATAGTTAGACATCTTTAAGAAACAGAGCCCTAGGATGTTTCTAGACTATTAACTTTTTTTTTTAACTTTGGAAGAGAAACAATTCTAATTCATTTTTAAAATGACACTGAGAATTGTATAAAGCTCTATCTTGTATACTAACATGTTAAAAGGATTCTACATTTATTATTCTTCTAATAATCTGGGTAAAAATATGTCCGCATAGAATGTGTCTCCTTCATAATTTCCAACTGACAGCAGTAACTTTAATTTTGATAGTAGTATAAGCTCAAGAGAAAAATGAATTAGAAAGGAAGTATAACACAACTTTGAAAACAGTCCATTGGTAGTCTGATTTTCTACTATTTTTGCTGAGTTCTGGGTGGAAAAGAAGTAAGGATACAGCATGGTTGAATAGGCATAGAGAATGCTGTAATTAGTAACATCAACTTGTGCTATTTTACTTGGTCAAAATACTGTTCCCAATACAGACCACTTGAATTACACCTTGCAGAGTGGCTGATTTGGTACCTTGAGAACTGTGGCTTACTTTCAGCACATTGAATGTGTCCAGGTAAAACTAGGGAATGATCTGACCTTATAAAGCACAGATAACTACTTCCAGTTTTCTGTGGTAGTTGACATATTAGTGCGATCTGGGTAACTGTATAGCAGTGACCCTTCTCCAAATTCATACCCTGGAAAGCTGCTTGTTTCCATCAAAATGACAGGAGGCAGATTTATTCATTATTTATAGTTTACTGAATACCATCAAAAGTGTGGAGAAGACAGCAGACACCATAATACCTACTGGAAGGGGGACGAGAATTGATTGAAATCTGCAGAAGACCCTGCAAATACAATTCCCAGGAAGAGTGGTGGCAATTAGACCAAGGTGGCATTGGGCCTCTGGACAGAACACACTCAGCTCAGACAGAAACCCAGATGCCTAATTTTCTGAAATGTTAGGAATTCCCCTCTTTGCGATCTTAGGAAATCTTAACAACTTTTCCCTTCTTTGTCTCTTACATTCTCATAATTGCCTTGAATCTAAGGTCCAGTAAAAGTGTGTCTAACAACGTAAATAAGGGAAGGAAGTTAGACTATCTTTAAAGCTCAGTTCTGAAAGAGAAGCCTATTAGAAAAATGAGGAAATTTTCTTTCCCACCTTGCCTGAAATTTTATTGTTTCTTGTATTTTACTGTGGTAATGGCCAGTGGTACAAAGATTGGAACTAAAGGATTGTCCCATTCCTTGGGAACTTGTAATGTGGAGGAAAATTACTTACAAAGACTTGCAATATATGAGAAATTTTGTAATGAAGGATTAAGCACAGTAGAGGTAATTACCTGGGGTGATTAGGAAAGGCTTTCATCTATCTATCCATAGTATTTAGCACATAGTATGTACCCAATAAATATGTTAATCAATGTAGATTATGATAATATCTCTATTAGGTCTTGGATGTATTCTCCACTGGCTTATTCCCAGGGCCATGGTGTTTTAATTGAACCATGGGCTGGGGAAGTGAAATGATCAATGTGCTTAATTCTTCTGTTTGAGTCAAAAAGTGTATTGACATCACACCTTCTCAGAAATAGACCTTTCTACTACTCCCATAGTTCCTGGAAATAAGAAATGTATAGGCAGTCCCAGATAACTGTATTTTGCTTGTGATTACATTTTCTTCATTGATTCTCAATGTTGGAAGGCCCCTTACATTTCCCACTCTCCCTCAACATTTGGATCTTCTCTTCAACATCCTTGTCAGGTTGTCACCCATTCCTGGCTTAAAAACTTTCAATGATAGACTGCTCTTTTAATTCCTAGACATCCCTTCTATCTCCACCAACTCTATTTGAAATGCCTTCCTTCCATGGAGGCAACGTCTGTCTCCCTAACATCCCACTCCTTGGGGGCCTTCCAGAGTCAGTTTAGTTCTGTTTCCCTCCCAATTTCTAAAGACAGCTCTGGTGTCTGAGTTTTCTCTTTCTGGGCTGTTCATCCCCCTTTGCTTTAGTATTCCACATATGACATGAATTCCAGTCAGCTCGACTACCTTCTCCGCGACACCCTCAAGAGAAGATGTGTGTCTCTACTTAAACATGACATGTTTGGTTTTCTCCAGAAACTGAAACTCCCAAAGTGTGTATGTTTTGTTTCTTGTTTTTATTTTTCTCATTTTGTAGGCGGGGGGGCGGGGGGGGGGATGGAAAAGTGTTAGGGAAGGTAATCAGCATTGGATGATTTTATTAATCTTGTGAAAGCATTCTTGCATGTCACAAGAGAAATGAAGGCATTTCAATTAAATGTCTAATTTCAAAAGAGAAAACGCCATGAAATTATACAACTAGGATTGGCATTTAAGAAGTTAAATTATTAAGCTTTCTTCAGGATGTTCTGCCAGTTCAAGGGGTCTTTCAAGACCATTTTATTTAAGAGTATTCAAAATAATGAAGGATGCATGGGTGGCTCAATCAGTTAAGCCCCTGCCTTCAGCTCCGGTCATGATCTTACGGTTCATGGGTTCAAGCCCCACTTTGGGCTCTGTGCTGATTTAGTATTCAGCCTGGAGCCTGCTTCAGATTCTGTGTCTCCCTCTCTCTCTGTCCTTCTCCTGCTTGCACTCACTCTCTCTCTCTCTCAAAAATGAAGAAACATTTTAAAAAACTAAAAAAATTAAGAATATTCAAAATAATGGGCCCGAATTGTGAAGAATAAAAGTCCTATATTTCCCAAACTTAAGCTCCTTTATGTAAGGTTGAAATTAAACTTTAAAACTTTAACTTAAACTTCAAGAAACTGAGTACAATTCCCATGTGCAAAGAAAGCAACACATAACTGTAGGTGGTCACCTTTTATTCACTAGTTAAATAAGGACAGTTTCTATTTACATAAGAGTAAAAATAGTCTCCTTTGAAGTAAAAAATTTCCTAGTAAAAATGTAGAGTAAAAATAAAATGTAGAGTAAAAAGTAAACAATTTCACTTCCTTAGCAAACAGGTGGAACCATGATGAACTTCTTGTAGGAACCTACATTAAATTACTTAGATTAACTTAACATTGGGCAAGAAATTTAAGAGTTAAATCAGTTGCCAATATTTATCATACTTCACAAGCTGCATGGCACCAAAGCAAATGCTGCAGGAGATACACATATAAAAGCATCCCTTGAAGGTCACTTGATGGCAATTTAATGGATTTTTAGGGTCAGCACATAGGAAACTAGTAATTCAAACAATAGAAACCAGAAGAAATTGTTTCCTTTTTATTTCAAAAATTTTTTTAATGTTTATTTATTCTTGAGAGAGTGACAGAGCATGAGCAGGGGAGGGGGACACAGAATCTGAAGCAGGCTCCAGGCTCTCAGCTGTCAGCACAGAGCCCAATGCGAGGCTCGAACCCACAAACTGCAAGATCATGACGGGAGCTGAAGTCCAACACTCAACCAACTGAGCCACCCAGGCACCCCCTGAGGCAACTGCAAGTCGCAAACATGGCCCTGTAAAAACAACACATGTGAATTATTGCCTCAGGAGTGCATAGTTGGTAAAGAAGTTGGATACATTTTTATTTCAATAATTTCTATCTTTGTTGAGCTCTGGATTTGGGGAGGGTCTGGGGAGACAACACAGGATTGTGGGAAGCACTCAGGATGGGTTTCAGGGACCTAACTCTGTCTCGTCTTGTTTCCAGCTGATAGTATGGTTTTAGAAGTGACATTTTACCAGTCTGGCCTCTGCATGTTCATCTATAAATTAATACATTTAAGTTGGATGATCCCTAAGGTTCATTCTACACCAATGATCTTTTACCCTATTCTCCATTTCCTGCTCCCTGTTAAATCATTATTCTATTCTGTGTTCCCATATGATCTCATTTTTTTCTCTTTATGTTTCAGAAAATTGTTCATTTTAAAAAGTTGACAATTGAATAAAATTCATCTAAGAAAGCACAGAGCCCTAAGCTTAGCATTTCCATTCCCTTATTCTAAATAGAAAATATAAATTGCCTGGTAGGGAGAAATATAAGGAGATGGTTAATTTATTCCTAAAAACTCTATTCTTATATGCAAAAATAGGGTGCAGATGTCAAAAATATCTTCACCTTCAAAGAGTTGACTAGAATGTGACTGACTTGGGTCTTTCCTAATGCACATGCAATGATCATATCCTTAGCCTCCTTTGCTAATGAGCTGGATTGAAGTAAAATGGAATCACAAGGACTCAATCCCCTTTGGGACCTGAGTAAGTGGCTGAGAAGAGCAGGAAGAATGAGACCTTATGATGGTAGATGGGCAACACATCACCCAGTCTGGCAGAGATTCAGGGATGTCATAAATACACTTCTCCAAAGTGAGTTTTGTAGAACATTAGCCTCATGAGATGCTCCTTGAAAGTGTCTCATGGTCAAGTGTTTTATGGTTCAGGACACCCTGCCTATTATACTCTCCTTGAAGTATGCCAGTTACACATTAGCATATCAAAAGCTCCCAGAACCCTTTATGAATGGAAGAAATGCTTAGCCCCATGTTTCCAAAACGCGATCACAGGAACTCTTTTTTTCTCAGAATAACTATTCACATCCCATGAAACTCAGGTTCTACAGAAGTTCTTGGGGGAAATGCTAAGTTCTTCATTCTCTTTTTCTGGGAAGGATAGCAGACATGGTAGTTAGGTGTTACTTCTTGGCACTAGGGGCACATAGCCAACTCCCTGGTTGCATTTAAATTGAATAGGTACCATTTAAAAAATACTAATGTTTTGGACCTATACCAAAGTAATTAAATCAGGATCTTTGGAGTCAGACCCGCACTTTGGTATCTTTTAAGAAGCTCCCTGGGTGGACTTTGGTAGCTATATCTGGGGATACCACCAGCTGAAGGAAGCACAGAACACTTGTGAGTGCTGGTAAGGCCTTGCTAATGAGTACATCTCAGTAATTTGTCACCACCAGAGAACTATATACCTTAATTATGCTCCTTAATTAAATTCCATTTTAAAAGCACTTAGGACCATGGAACAGTATAATCTATGTAGAAAATAAGCTCGATCAGACAGTTTCTCTCTTCCTCTATATCTGCAGCCAGTTAGGCTACAAAGGATAGATGCCATCAAGTTTTGGGAGGATAAGCCCCAGCTACTTTCCTCTGGGTGAGGTCTCTGTCCATGGCCTATATTCAGGGTTTGTGCTACCTCAGAGAGATGAAGCGCCTTACCCTCACAGCCCTGAAAAGAAGTAAGGTTTTGCAGAAAAGCCCCACAATCCTTTGCTGGTGTTCTCCAGGGGCTGGTTCCCAGCCATCTGCCTCACGACTGTTCTCAGGAGTAGAAGAAGGCATTTTGCTGACTGTCACCTAAAACTGTAGTGGGGAGTACGGACTAAGCCTCAGGCTACATTTGGACCTAAACCTGCAGTAGCTGAATAATCCGGGAGGGAAAGAGGAGGCTTGTCTTCCCTTTAAACCTTGCTGCCTGCAGCCTCTAGAGGCCAAAAAACAAAAACTGAGGTTGGTGACAGTGGCATTTGTATGCAATTTGGGAAATCAAAGATCTATGATAGCAAACACCTATTGGAACGATGCAACATAACAAAATAATGAGAATAATAATCCAGACTGTTTCAACCTTTACAAAGAGAAGTTTGCTTGTCAAACATTTTCCAGGTAGAAAGTTGGAATTTGACAAAATGAAATTAGCTTTTACTCTAATTACCTGAATGATGATGGGGGTGATTTTCTCTTGATTCTCTGTCTTCCAGTGTGTAGCATAACAGTATCTATTATATCCATCTTTTTGTGTCCCACAAGAAAGCTAAAAAAAATCCATCCATGGTTGTCAGACACACCTGAGTGACCTAGTCTTCAGTGGCAAATACTAATGAGGCTTCCATTTCCTTTTCAATGCATTTTATTTGTTTTTTTTGTTTTTTACTTTTTTTTTCTACTAAGTAGGCTCCACACTCAATGTGGGGCTTGAACTCAAGACCTAGACATCAAGGGTAGCATGCCAGGCCCCCCACCCTTTCAATATATTTTAATTCAGTATTTGCTTATTTTTTAGAAAGAATGTGCTGAATCCTAGGTCCAACTGTTGCCAAGATAGGAAGAATTCGGGGGAAGATTCCCTAGGAGTTTGCTTTAGGCTATGTTTTTATAAATTGCTGTTTTGTTTAAATTAGTTTAGACAAATCAATTAAAGTAATGATAGTATATTTCTGAAGGGCAGCTAGAACAATATGGGAAAAGTTTTGTAACATTTCTCTGGCCTACAACAAACCTAGTGGAATATAAACCATATTTACTTAGATTAAGAAAAGTAAAATAGCTCTTGTTCCTCAGGTAGTTATCTATTGAGAATCCTATGTTAATTTATATTCCAAGTAAGCATTGAAGCTTTGGAGACTTTCAAGATAAACATATAAGGCCTTAGCCAGAAGCAAAAAATGCACTTACCCAGAGATTATAAGGTGTGAAGAGAAGTTTGTGAAATTTCTATTATATGCAAATTTCCTGATAGGTTCTCATCAATAATGTCAGGTAGTTTATAAGTATAAACACTGAGTTAAAGATAGACTGTTCTTAACATCTTATTAGCAAAATCACACAGGGAAAAAGAAGAAAGGATTCTAATTTATTCTCTTTCAAATAGCAATCTCTTCTTTCCCATCTGTTATTTCTTTTTAATTTTTTAAAAATGTTTATTCATTTTTGAGAGAGAGAGAGAGATAGGGAGAGACACAGCATGAACAGGGGAGGGGCAGAGGGGAAGGCACAGAAAGCAAAGCAGGCTCCAGGCTCTGAGCTGTCAGCACAGAGTCCCATGTGGGGCTCGAACTCATGTACCATGAGATCATGACCTGAGCCAAAGTCGGACCCTTAACGGAGTGAGCCACCCAGGGACCCCATCCCATCTGTTATTATTACCTCTTGCATTTCTGTCTCAATTTCTTCATTTTTAACCCTACTAATAGAGAACAGAGTTTGAACTGCTGCAGTACATTTTCCCTTAAAAAGTTAAATTCTATCATCAGTAGAGCTTATTCATAAGGTCAAGCCCATTGGTCAAGAAGAGATTAGGATGACACCCTATAAAAAGACAAAAAGCAGTATAAGTCCACAGGTACACATGCACACACGGACATACTCCCTCCTTAGAAAGGGTGGTTCTACCCTGTGCTCTCCCTCCAATTGCTGAAATGGGAACATACCCTAACGCTCAGGGGGAAAGTCCAAAGTAGAACATTACCTTTTGGATCCAGCATAGTTACTATCTTCCTGAGCTGAGCCAATTTGAAAAGATGGTTTATATTGCAGAAAGATGCTCTTGAGAATGTTAATTGGGGGGACCTAGCAGAATAGGAGTTTTTAAAACCATGAATAAAATTAAGAAAATGACTATTAAATAGAAGTTACATTTTCTCTAACATCAGGTGCCATAAATGATAGCAGTCTGGATTTTCTCAGCAGGTAATTGTATTGCTCACAGTCAGTTGTCAGACCCTTCCTGCTCCTCAGTGTGAAATTAGTAATAGGAAAATGAAATCAATGAGCTGGAATCTATCTAGTTAGACAGAGAGAGAGGGAATAGATGAAGGTAAATATAGCTTGTAAGCCTGACTAGCTGTGATCTAAACCTCAAATTCTGACCTTTGCTTTTTTAGTTTAGACTTACTGATTTGGGGAGCCTTTCTCTGAGAATTGCTCTTGGTGCAGATCTCTCTGTCAGTATACTGCAAGTGGATATGTTTCCTTTAATCTCACCTAAATTTCACACCATTGATTTTGGCCCACCACCTACACTTTTTACCACATTAAGGTATTTTAAAATTTTGGTTCCATTATCCAACATAGGAATTTTCCTCTCTATTTTAATGCCAGCACTTAAATCTATGATGCCTTCAACCACATTGTCAATTAACATGGCAAGCAGAGTGTGATGAATGGGAGAGTCTTGCAGAACTCCACTGGAAACACCCTTCAAGGTTGACAAATGCCCTCAGTCTGCACTTTGGGCATCATTATCCAACCAGCTGTGAGTCTATCTAAGTTGCCCTCATCTAGCTCACTTGCCCCCTCTCCTTATTTGGGGAGATTTTGTCAGATGCTTTGCTAAAATTCTATAGTAAAGTACATTGTTAGTCCTTTAATAACACTTTTATTTAAAAAAAATACAGTTACTGGGGCATCTGGCTGGCTCAGACAATGGAGCATGCAACTCTTAATCTCAGGGTTGTAAATTCAAGCCCCACAGTGGACATAGAGATTACTCAAAAATTTTTAAAAATCTTAAAAAAAATACGGTTACTTTATTGGGCTCTCCACTGAACCCATACAGCACTTCTGTGGTCACTTTCCTTTTTAAAATATTAATACTTCAGAATTCTAAGAACCCATCATGTGAACAAAGTGTGATAAACCCATTCAGTGGACTACTTAATCAACAATAAAAAAATAATCTATTGATAAACACAGCATGGAAGAATCTCAGAATTATTATGAGAAGTGAAAAGAGCTAGTTATAATCATCTAGAGACTTTATTATTTGGTTTATATGACAGTTGGGGAAAAAAGGAAAAACTGTAGGGATAGAAATTAAAGCACTGATTCCCAGGAGCTGGAGGGGAAGAGGGGAATATTGACTGAAAAGGAACATGAGAAAACATTTTGGGTAACTGTAGTGATTACACAACTGTATGAGTTCATCAAAATTCAACAGACCATATACCCAAAAAGGATAAATATTCCCCTACGTAAATTTAACCTCAACGTACCTGATTTTAAAAATGTCCCATTACAAGAACCTTGTTAAAGGATGAGTTAAATGTAATTAAATATGCTAGAGTTTCTGAACTCTGTCTCTTTTTCCCTTCTTTGATTACTTAAAAATTTTTTTTTAAGTTTATTTATTTTGAGAGAGAGAGAGAGAGAGAGAAAGAGAGAGAACAAGTGGGGGAGGGCAGAGAGAAGGAGAGACAGAATCCCAAGCGGGTTCTACACCATCAGTGCCATGGCCAATGCAGGGCCCAAACTCAGGAACATGAGACCGTGACCTGAGCCGAGATCAAGAGTCATAGGCTAACTGACTGCACCACCAAGGCGCCCCATCCCTTGCTCTGATTATTAAGGCGGGTTACTCTGTTCTATTTCATGCTTCCTCTCCAATCTTCCAGGAATTTTCAAAGATTACCTAACAACTCCAGTGTCTTAAAAACACATGCGTGTTTTCTTTATCCTGAAATAGTTTCCTATACTTAAAAAAAAGAAAAGTCTCAACTCCATTCCTTATACCATTGCCAGTTTTAAAGATTAAACTCTCTGAAAAGAAAGCAAAGTATCTTACTTACCATTTAATCTTTCATATGCTAACATAGCACTGTGTTCCCTCCAAACCTTGGGCCCTTTTCTGCAGTGTTCCTCTTCCTCGGTCTTGGAACAGAAATTTAAACTACATCCTATTACTCTGGGCTTCAGAGACTCCCAAATGAAATCAGGGAACTTTAGCCTTCTGTTAAGTCAATCATTCTGGACACTGAGGTACCCAGCCTCTTCTCTTCCCAGGGGCTGCTGCCTCAGGAGGTCACCAGAAGCCACTGTGCTGACAGTGGCCAGTGTCAGGAAGAGTACGGGTTGATGATAGTGTCGCATCTCTTTTTTTTTGTTTTTTTTTTATTTTTTTTTTTATTAAAAAAAAATTTTTTTTTTTAACATTTATTTATT
>NW_026057580.1:18689422-18738463 GCF_023721935.1 Panthera uncia
TTTTAACATTTATTTATTTTTAAGACAGAGAGAGACAGAGCATGAACGGGGGAGGGGCAGAGAGAGAGGGAGACACAGAATCGGAAGCAGGCTCCAGGCTCTGAGCCATCAGCCCAGAGCCCGACGCGGGGCTCTGGGCTCACGGACCGCGAGATCGTGACCTGAGCCGAAGTCGGACGCTCAACCGACTGAGCCACCCAGGCACCCCCGATAGTGTCGCATCTCAGCCCTGTTTGTTTTCATTGTTGCTGTTCGTTTGTGGTTTATTTTTATCTTGACAACTCTTCATTTTTTTTTTAAGATTAGACTATAACTTTTGATTATCAATTTATAGTAAGAGCTCAAACCGCAAAGTTTTAGAGATACAGATAACTTCTTATTTGCCACTACATTAAGATCTAGCATACTTTGAGGCGCCTGTGTGGCTCATCTGGTTAAGCATCCAACTCTGGATTTCAGCTCAGATCATGATCTCACAGTCTTGGGATTGAGTCCCACATCCGGCTCAGTGCAGAGACTACGTGGGATTCTATCTCCCTCTCTCTCTGTCCCTCCCCTGCTTGTGCGCGCGCGCTCTCTCTCCCTCTCTCTCAAAATAAATAAGCTTAAAAAAAAGAGAAAGATCTGGTGTACTTTGATTATCACTTGGGCTCTGAGGTCACCCATATAGCTCTCAGTCCTCCTCCTTACTTTGGTGACTGAGATCTTACCCTCATCTGTCTGTTGTCATCCCATGGTCTTGCCAGGCTCTAGTGTTACAATTTTGGAGGGTATGTTACTCCTTTCTCCTCAAAATTCTTTTTAAGTCCTCTCATAACTTTGGCGAGTGTCTACTCTTTGGCAGGAGCACACCTTCTATTTCTTAATCATGGGACCAGGAAATTGGCACATGTTTTCAACATCATCCAAGGAGCTTTGATGGGTGGGTGGACTTTGGATCGGCTGAGGAGAAGAAGGAGGGCAAACAAAGGTGCCCAAGTAGGAATGGCCATCACAGGTTTGGGGATAGAAAAGCTTAGAGCCTGAGATAAGCCTTTCAAAATAAAGAACTAGAATACATGATCACAAAGGGTGGAGGAAGGAGGCCTGAGAAATGCAAATATGATATGAAATCTGATGTGGTGTTTGTATCGTCTGCCACCTTCAGCAAAAATGTTGAAAATGTGGCATGAAGATGACACATTGAGCGCGGTGCTAGTTGTCTCTTTCACTTGTCTGGTTTGGGAGGAGAAACTTTTTGATGAATTTGAATTAGAACTTTTACATTTTGACTATCTACTTCAAACCGTTATGGCAACTGTTTAACTCAGGTAGTAATATTTGTTTGTGAAATGCTCTCTGAGATTAATCTGATGAAAATATATGCAAATACCAAGTAAAACTTTAATATTAAGCCTGTGGCTGAAAATGTTATTTTCCAAAGGCAAAAATTGATCTCTGTTGTAAAAGATTTTGGAGATTTGACTAACAGATCACCTTAGTTTGTTTTCTGTCTAGGACTCAAAGTCAGCCTTATCCTTTCTGTTTTTACTTTTATTTTTCTGTAGATTCTACATTATTCCTCTTCTCTTTTTTGTATGCCACTATGAATGAAATATAAACCTATTTTTTCCGGAGTGGTTGGTGCTAACAGAATAGCATGATGTTTCCAGAAATTTCTTTTAATCATCCTGTGATTTCACACTTTTTTTGTGTGCTATTCTAATACAACATTGCATTACTTGAAATATTAGGATTTATAAACCTCACTGAAAACTGCTAGAACAGAAGCCATCTTTTGTACTTATTATCATCCTATGCAGTCTGCCCTGTGTGTTTTTAAATGTGCAGGTAATGTTAAATGAAGGAATGAACACAATTTACATAACATATTTTTCCATGTTGAAAGATAACATTATAAACAGTTACTTTTCTTTAAGTTTTATTTATTTTTATTAAAGTCTAATTAACATACCATGTTATATTAGTTCTGGGTATACAACACAAGAAATACTTTTTCTCATGTTGAAGATTCCACAATCAATTTTAGGCTCTTCTATTGAGCTCCAATTTCCATAACCTTCTGTCCATATCCTGGGTTTAAAGGAGAGCATCCAAAGCTTTAGTACCTGTGGACTGAGGCTTAGGGTTGGAAAGAACCTTGCAGATGTTTTAGTAAGACTGTTATCATCTTACAAAGCTAAAAAACTTCCTCCAGATCACAAAGTGCCTAAAGTCAGAGCCCGAGTGAAGACTTGGCACATTTGGGTCTCAGTGCAGGACAAAGGTGACAACGCATCCTGCTAATGATCAGTTGCATATTATAGAAGCAAGAAAGGTCATCTGCCAAGAAAGGAGACCAGCTTAAAAACTATTCATCATGGTGACAACTCTTCTCCACATTTACATAGGCCTGTCCACTTTGTTCTTGAGTTTTAAAAACCTTGATCTTAGACAGAACAAGTGAGTAAGAAGAATGATCATCTTCCAGGACTACAAGTCTGATAAGATCTATCAGACTCACTGATAGATCTTAAAGCATATGGATTCCTTTCCAGTTTTCTCATTGAGATATGGAGCTGAAGTCAGTTTTCCCACTCAGCAATGCAAGATACTATAGCAAAGATATGCAGATGTTTGAACTCAAAGTTTGAGAAACTAAGCTAAAACCGCCAATATAATGTGATTTCTAAAAAAAAAAAACAAAACAAAAAACCCAAAAAACAAAAAACGACGACGACAAAAACAAAAACAAACAAACAAAAGAGTAACACATACCCACAGCCTGGGAAGAACATAAGCACAGAGGCAGTACAGAATGTTAGATTTGTCAGGCAAATTACCTAACTTCTCTGGGCATTACTTCATCTGTAAAATGGAAATAATAATACCTCATTTTTAGTGTTGTTTCCAGAATTATATACAGTGATACAGAATGAAGCACATAGAACATGGCCTGGCATCGATTTAGAACTCAAATATTGGCTATTAACTTTAATATTTAACCTAGTGAAACTAAATTCTGCATACTCTTCCATAGATAAAGAGGGCAGTTACAACCACGAGAACATGGCACTATAGAGGAAAATAAAATTCATCCAGTGGTACAAAGAGCTCTAAACGGAATAAAGCATGAGAAGAGAGGCAGTTTGTAATCAGAGCCAAACATTTAGACATTAATGGATATCTTCACTCAGTTATTTTTGTGGATGCAACCATGATTAATTCTTCTACTGCTCCAATCAATTCCATTTATTGTCCAGACTCCCTGATAGACCTTAAAGCATATGGATTCCTTTCTAGCTGTCTCATTGAGAAATGGAGCTGAAGTCAGTTTTCCCACTCAGCAATGCAAGATATTATAGCAAAGATATGCAGATGTTTGAACTATGATGATGTCTTATATTTCAAATTTTGGTGTGCATAGTTGTCTAAGCACTGACTATTCTTCTAAATAAATGAAGTCTTAAGACTTTTTCCTTTTTTTTTAATTTTTTTTTAATCTTTATTTATTTTTGAGACAGAGAGAGACAGAGCATGAATGGGGGAGGGTCAGAGAGAGAGGGAGACACAGAATCTGAAGCAGGCTCCAGGCTCTGAGCTGTCAGCACAGAGCCCGACGCAGGGCTCGAACTCACGGACCATGAGATCATGACCTGAGCCGAAGTCGGACACTTAACCGGCTGAGCCACCCGGGCGCCCCGACTTTTTCCTTTTTTTAAAAAAATCTTTATGTATTTACTTTTGAGAGAGAGAGAGAGAGAGAGTGGGAAAGGAGCAGAGAGAGAATCCCAAGCAGGCTTCATGCTGTCAGCGTGGAGCCAGTTGTGGGCCTGAAGTCACAAACCGTGAGACCATGACCTGAGATGAAATCAAGAATCAGATGCTTAGCTGACTGAGCCACCCAAGCACTCATTTCTTAATGAGATAGAGAATCAGAGCTAAATCATGTATTAAACACCTAGACTTGCTAATCATTAACGTATATCAAGTCTATCAATGACAAATCTTCTAGATGCATCCTGAATTTCTTATGGTCAAAAGCAATACATTGACTTGTGTTCTGCCTTTCTTTACGGTTGACACTATTTAGGACCACAATAAATGACTGTTTAATTGAACGTTCTGGGTTAAGTGGTTGTTCTGTATCATACTGTAAGTTGTTCATTTCTTTTTCCCTACCACTTCTCATTTCCAGTTTGATCACTCATGGCTTTGGGACTCCAGCAATATGTGCAGCCCTAAGCACTTTCCAAACAGTCCTCAGTGAAATGCTGAACTACTTGGAAAAACACACTACCCACAAAAATGGCGGAGCGGCGGATTCTGGCCAAGGACATGCCAACTCGGAGAAAGCCCCCCTGCGGAAAACTTCAGAGGCTGCCGTGAAAGAGGGCAAAACAGAAAAGACAGACTAGCTACATCAAACAGAATCTATTTCTAGAGAGTCTTGCTGCTGATATTTTTTCTAATATATATATCATTGAGGGTGATTAATCTTCAGTGGACCAAATCTCTACCCTCCCCCAACCCTCCATAAAAAAAATAAAAATGGAAATGAAAAATGAAACAAAAAGGACAACCCCCCCCAAAAAAAAGAAAAAAAAAGGAAAACAGCAGTGTAACCGTGTGATGAAATTGTCACTTTTTAATTTTATGTTATGATAAACTTTTTGTGCACGTAATTTATTGTTCCGGATTATATACATCACAGTTTTTAAGCACTTCTGGACTCTGGAGAGGCAGCACATGCTTTTTCACATCTAACGGACGCACTTTCTTATCCAACTATGTAGTTAGGGATTAGAAAGCATGACCAACTGGAATCCATCACCAGTGCTTACAGCTCCAGTCTTTCTTCACTTAATTCCCTGATAACAGAAGAGTGCCTCTTTCCATTAAATAGACCAGTCTGGCAATCAATCCATCAATAAATGCTTTGGGAACTGAAAAGGGCAGTCATGAATCTTTGTCCTGTGAATTGACAGAAATTCTAAAATTTTGGTCACCCCACTTATATTTTGGTTAAGCCCACTTAACTACCAGTGGCTTGGTGGTATTTCAAAATTCCAGAAAACTCTGCCCTCTTTATGTATGACCATTCCCACCCCACCCTAAGATCTACCCCCACTCCATAACTAAGAAGACACAGCATAATATTGAAGAGATAAGAGATGAACTCTTCCATTCATTTTCTTTGCATCCCCAGCCTAAGAGTTCAAGGAAGTAGACTGTACTTAGTGGCTCTTGGCAGGATGGCTAAAGGAAAGGGTAGCTTTGCTGCTTTTGGGCTCCTGAAGGAGAAGCAGTGGTATTGTGTTGCCTGGAAAAGCACGGAAATAAGAACAGTGATGTTTCCAGGAATCCTTGCCCCTCAGAGAGAGGAGAGGAGCCCAAGGGACTAGTGGAGGCTCCTTGAAGTGCTGGTGGCCAATGATTGTATGGTTAAAATATGAGCCGTTTTTTTCTACCTTTGTGCTTCTTCTACATGCCTGATGGCTGTGTTCTAAACCTTTAGAGGCACAGAAGCATTCGGATCTGTGTTCAATAAAGAAAACAAAACCAGAATGATCAGAGAAGACTTTTGCTTTTAAGATGCCTCCTTTTTTTATAGCTTGTTCTGTACCTTCATTGTCCTTTAGTTAAGACACTGAAAACGAGGTTCCTGGCTGCAAAGGCTAGGGGCTAATTGAATGAAAGTTTGGTCCATTTAAACCTGAACGTGTCAAGAAACCTGATTCGTACCACACTGTACTGACCTTTCTATTGTTAACAAGTGTCAAACTTCTAGGCAAATAAAGATGTAGGTCATCGTCTATGAAAAAAATTATTTTAATAATATATGGACTCCTGATACTAAGGTTAGCATGAAAATATTGTCCTCTTCTTAACACATTTCAATTACTTTCAAAAAGTCTCTGTTGTATTATAATCCCATGGGGAATATTACTATTATTTTTAATTGAGAAGAAATTGCTCAAGATTTTTCATGTAGAGCACACAAGATATTTTTACCTAATAATAATTCTTAAAGTTATTTGACCTTTATCTTCAATCTTGTACAGAAAAGAAGAACAATAATCAATGAAAATCTAAATTTTCTAGACTAAATTCAATTAACAGAAGACACTACTAAGGCATTCTATAATAAAGGGGTTTTATAGTTATACTGTAGAAGAGCTTAAAATAAATGTAACAGTAATGAGTTGTGATTTCATGTGTTTACCTAGTTCCATGTTTTAAATTTTGCCATTACTCATGGATTAAAAGTTTTTTGAAATAAAATAGAATAAAGCAGGAATTCTGCTTCAGTTCCAAATTTCATCACAAAATAAATTATTCCATTTTACATGAAATTTCCCATATTGTAAAATATACACATGAAACAGAAATGAATATTTCAGTTTAATAAGTAGTAGGAAGGCTATATACAGATAATGTGGGCTATTAACATTTCCTTAATGAAATTTCCACATTAATACTCTTTTATTCCTTTTATTATTAACAGTTACATATGTATTTAATATGGCATTTTGATATGCATATCTGCTAGATACTTAATGTAGTTATATACCATGTCAAATATTCACCAATAATCAGATGAAAAATTAGATCTGGCTTACAGTACCACCTTCTCCACCCATAGTTGTGACTAGCTGGGGTTCTTAACACTTCAATGGGGTGGTATTATTTATTAGCCTTGGAAACAAAAGTATAACTATAAAAAACTACAGTGCATATTATTTACCAGGATTCTGGGTGTCTTAAGAGCCTTAAATGGACAGCACCCATTGTTTAACTTAACCAGCCATTAGGCCATAAATGAATTGATGGACTGGTCATGTTTAGAGTCATTTATTATCATATTCTAATAGACATTGTTAACATACCAACTTTTGCCTTGTATATAATAGGTACTCAACACTTTTTAAATAAATGAGTAAATGAATGTGTGTGTGTTCTTTGTCCAAAATGGGCCAAAGGACCTATTACTTTTGATTTATATTTTATTTTCCCTCAATACTCAGTGCTTCAATCTGGCTTGCTTCTTCCATGGTAATTTATAAATAACTCTTTTTATTTGAATAAGATCACATTTCCACTGTATCACATTAGTTTCAAGTAGATATATTTAATATAGAACAATAAAGAAAACTAGGTATCAGAATTTTCACAAAAGTGAAATTATAATCGGTATCATAGTTTATAGTGAAGGCAGCTCACAAAAATCTATTTGATTTTCAGTGTTATACTAAGTAATAAAGCAATGAAAAATTTTTTCAGATTAACTATTGCCCAGAAAAATTGTCCAAATCTCTCATACTTACTCATAATTAATAATAAATGTAAAATTTTTATATTTAAACTTGTGAAAGATGAAGACAAATTCCTATGAAAAGAAATGTCTAAGGCTGTTTCAATAACCAATTTAAATGCCACCTCCATGGCTATCTCATTAGACTTAAGTTTGGTGGTTCTAGAAAAATAAATGAAACTCTGAATTACTCTATTTTTCTCCTCTGGAAAGATCAGCACTGGAAGGTTCCTAGCCCATTCTCCTGCTCTCTTCTTTTCAGATGCTTTGAAAATAGGAATAATTTTTTCTGGGTTTGCAGTTCCCTTTTCCTTTTTCCTTCTTGGAGGGTATATTCTCTTCAATGTCTAGGACAGAGTATGACCCTTTAGCACACCCAGGAACCCCCTGACCCTACTGTGGCAGTGCTAAGAATTTGACTTTCTGTCACCTGCTGCTTTCAAGATAAATGTGTCAATAAATAACCTTGTTAATGATAAGTAAAATAGTATAATCCCATTTTCCTGTATTTTCTTCCTTCTACGCCTCATTGGAAGCATTTTAGAGCAATGTAATTTTTAAAATGTATCAGAATCCTTTACACAAGGAGCGTGCTGTGTCCTTACAAAATCCAAGTCAATATGTGAGAGGTAGCATGGTGTAGTGACTAAGAGTATAGACTCTAAAACCAAATTACCTGGTTCAAATCATGGCTTTTTCCACTTGCTACTGAACCTCTCTGTGCCTCCATTTCCCCATTTGTAAAACGAGGCTACTAATAGGTACCTACTCTCATAATTACTGTCAGAACCAAAGAATTAATGTTATCTAATTTGTTAAGAGCAAATAGGGGCATAGTTAGTGCTGTGTGAGTGTTAGCTAGTGTCTTTAGTACTTAGCTTGGACAAGCAATTTTTAAAATCTAGATATCAGTCTCTCTTCAGTTTATTGGGCCCTTTCTATATGCCAGGCTCTGTCCTAGAGGCTGAAAATACAGAGTAGAATAGAACATTTGTTTTCAAGTTTCTCACAGTCTCCTGTGAAGACTCTAGCCATTAGAACATGGTATCATAGTGAAAATGTGCACAAGTTGCCCCAACACAAACCAGAGTAACTTCCAGGGAACTGGAGAGGAGAGCATAGAGGGTGGGAGATGGGGGTTATGATCAGGGAAACAGAAAGGTGATCAAGAAAAGAGGGACATTATGGTTCTGGGTGATTTCAAAACATTTGGGGCAGGATGCTATTTTGAAAACTAACAAATTTACCTTGTAGTTCTTGTTATTCCTACCTTCCTCATCCTCTTGGAGCAGCTAACATTTTGTCTCTACTGCCTCAAGGTGGGAATGTGACCCAGTGGAATGCAGGCAACAAAAGAGTTGAACTTCTGTACAAGTTTTCAGTTTTAAAATCTCAGGCCCTAAAGGAGGAATTGAGGTTTAAAAGCGTATCAGCCAGGACTTTTTTCTTCCCCCCACACACACATACACACACACACTGGAGAACAGAATATAGTCCCTGTGTTGGGGAAAGAATGAGAGAAAAAAGAAAGTGCAGCTATCATTGATCTCTCAGAGAATGGGCTATGTCCTTGAAGGTGAGGTTGGAGACAGAGGCAACTATGTCCCCATCCCAGAGGAAAGCCCAGCAAGGAAGAGGTCCCAGCAGAGTGCAGAACCGGGAACTGTCTATGTGTTATGTGTTTAGGCAGATGGTTCAGAGCCTCGCAGGGTTTCTCCCAAGGAGTTTCTCTTCAACATGGCACCTGAGGTACCAGGATTTATGGGTACCAGCAGAAAACAAAGCTGCAGCAATTCCTGCACCGCGGAGGGATACAGCAGCAAAAGGGTTTTTTAGGAGCACCCAGTGACAACCCGCGTAGTTGACAAACACACAGTCCTCACAGGTGGGACACAAGTACACGCAGGAGAGAGTGGAGATGTCAAAGACCAGCTGGGAATTTAGGCATACGAGTTAGAGTCCATTTAGGAGAACAGAAACCCGCTAGGGATTTCAAGAAGAAAGGATTTGTTAAAAAGAATAAGTTGAACAGGTGTTAGAAGGCTGAAAGAGTGAAAAATGAGACACTGAACCACTCAAATATTAGTAATTGAAAAGGCAGCGACCATCCCTATAGATGGCAGAACACAAGGAAGGAGGTGAGGTTACCTGCATCTGGGAACTCGTGGGACATCCTTCCCTCCATAGTTGCTGCTTGAACCTAAGAAACTGAGGCTGGTGATACCTCTGAGGGGGTAGAGCTTGGCTAGCTCTGGGAATGCAAAAGAAGTTGGAGGCTGGAGTCAGAACCTTCTGCTTCTGCTCAAGGGAGGTTGACAGAAACTAGAAATAAGTGGAGCAAGCATCCTTTTCACCTCCTCCTTCCTTCAAATTTTTACCAGTGTTTCCCATTTTCTACCAGTGTCTCCCATTGTCAGAGTCCAGTTAGAAGCCCACAGGCAAAGGGTTGTGAGAAAGACAGCTTGCAGACTTCCTCCCCAGCATCACACAATACAGAAGAGTGGGCTTCTCTGCAGTTGCCAGTAGATGAAGCATCAATAGACAAAGATCCAGGGGTGCCTTGGCGGCTCTGTTGATTAACCATCCGACTTTGGTTTTGGCTCAGGTAATGATCTCAGTGTTCATGGGCTCTGGCCCCGCATTGGGCTTTGCACTGACAGTGCAGAGCCTGCTTGGGATTCTGTCTCCCACTCTCTCTGCCTCTCTCCTGCTCTCTCACTATCCCTCTCTCTCTCCAAAATAGACTTAAAAAAAAAAACAGGCAAAGATCCAGACCACATGTTTCCCCACACAACATGGTTCTACATAAGCCCTCCTCCCTCAACTATGGGACATAGATGCAACCCAAGAAGACCCTAAATGGACTAAGATCAAATTACTGCCACATTTAAAATGAAGTCTTGCATATAGAAATTATGTCACATTACAGAAAAAGAAGTGACATTTCTCATGTATCCGAATTGGCAGACAGACATTCATACCTACTACACTTAAAAACGATACTTCAGCTACTTCCCATCTGTATCACAGAGAATTCAAAAAGAACAAGACACTTAGGAAAATTTAAAGTAGTAATCCCCGTGAGAGGCAGAAAAGAATAAAAATAAGTAAAGGTGTATGTGTAAGTCATTGCCAAAGTTTGATGTAAGTTTCAAAGCTATTCTTCCTTTAACATTGTATTTCCTTAATTATTTCTTTCATGTCAAGAGGTATTTGGGGAAAGGGCACTAAGGTGACGGTTATGTTTAGTCTTCCAGGTCTAATGAGGATGCTCTTGCATCAAATAACAGCTAATAATGTGCATAAATGTTGGGATCTTTCATCTTCTTGCCCCACACATTCTCCCTGGATAATATCATCTTGTATCATGGCTTTACTTGTGGCAAAGACCAATAACAATCTAACAAAGTCCATTTCACCTTTATCCTGGGTATATGTGTATTTGAGGGGTTGGTAAACTTTTTATGTAAAAGGCCAGATAGTAAATATTCTAAGTAATGCAGGCCATATGGTTTCTGCTGCAACTACTCAACTCTCCTGTTGGGTTGTAGCATGAAAGTAGCTATTGGAAATATGTAAATAAATGGGCGTGACTGTTCCAAGAACTCTTTCTTTACAGAAATAGGCATTGAGCTTGATCCTGAGGACTGTAGTTTGTTAACCCCCGACATAGATTACATTTTTCAGCATTTCTTGCTGTTTGTAGCTATATACTTAAGTTCTTTTCAGTGGGGGAGTGGAAGTCATATTTGATACTTCCAGAGTTTACAAATTCTTCTCCCAGCTACATGAGATGATAATGAGTCCCTGGGGCAAGGATTCTCAACCTTGGCATTACTGGCATTTGGGGCCAGATAATTCCTTATTGTGCGGGCTACCCTGTGTGTTGTAGGGTGTTTAACAGATCCTTAGCTTCGATACAGTAGATGCCAGTAGCATTTGTTCTAATTGTGACAATCAAAATTGTCTTCAGACATGGGGCACCTGGGTGGCTCAGTCGGTTGAGTATCCGACTCTTGGTTTTGGCTCAGGTCATGATCTCACAGTTTATGAGTTCAGGCCCCATGTTGGGCTCTGAGATTACAGTGCAGAACCTGGAGCCTGCTTCAGATTCTATGTCTCCCTCTTTCTCTGACCCTCCCCAACTTGTGCACTCTCCCCTCTCCTCTCTCTCTCTCAAAAATAAATAATAAATAAACATTTTAAAAAATTGTTTTCAGACATTACCAAATGTCTCCTGGGAGACAAAATCACTCCTAGTTAAGAACTGCTGTCTTAGAGATGTCAGAAACACAAGATGGAAAGTACCTGGACCCCCGGATGACCAGGTAGAAGAGAAGTACATGTTACTTCAACCTAAATTTCTATTATGTTAAACCACTGGAATTGTGGGGTAGGCAGGAGGGTCTATTTGCTAGTATTTGTTAGCCTAGCTTAACACAATGCTGATGAATTGCAAATCCATATCTTCAACCCAGACTACTCCTGCACTCCAGATCCATGTAATCAACTTTCTATGGGTATCTTCTTATGAAAAACACCATCTCCAGATATACATATATAGGGACTTCTAATCAATACCCCAATCCCCTTCCTCAATCTCAGGTAATCTTCCTCATCCTGAGTTTTCCATTTCTGTTCAGGATGCCTGTATACAGTAGCCTAAAGACAAAAACCAGTGAGTTATCTTAAGTGCTTCCCTATCTCTGCCATCTTCCTACAGCTAATCACTAGGTTCTGAAAAACTAATACAATAATATTATAACAAATTAATTTTTCAGGACCTAGTGATTGACTGTATGAGGCAGCCATTTTCCTAGTTCAAGATACCATCAACTTATTGCATTATTGCAATAGCTTCCTAACTGGCTTTCCTGCCTATGTATCTGCTCTTCTTTGGAAAAATCTTCCTAAAAAGCAACTCTGCTTTCCACATATTAAATAAAACTCTCTGAGGTTTGCCACTACCCTTTAAAGTCAAACTCTTCTTGAGGATTTATGATATCCTTCTTACCTGGCCTTTGTTCCCTCCCCCAGCTTCCTCCAGCTTTATCTTGTATCTGGGCTTCCTTCATCACATTCCCTCCTCCTGCCTACTGCATACACATTCCATGGTCTAGTCACATCAAGCTTCTTTGAATTCCTGACACTATCCATGATCTACGACTGACTGTATAGTTGTCTAAACTTGGAACATTAGGTTCTACTTAACCTCCTCCACCAAGCCAGCTTCTACTTATGTTTTAGGTATCAGCTTAAAAGTCACTAATTCAGTGCAACTATGAGTTTTCTACTGCTATGTATTATCACAAACTTAGTGGCTTAAATTAGCATCCATTTATTAGTACACATTTCTATAAATCACAAGCCCAGCCAGGCTCCACTGGGTCTCTGCTTAGTCTTTCATTAGGCTGAACTCGAGATAACAATCAGTCTGGGCTCTTGTCTAAGGCTTCTAGGGAAGAATCCACTTCCGAGCTAATTCAGGTGGTTGGCAAAATTCATTTCCTTGTGATTGTAGAACTAAGGTCCCCCTTTCTTTGCTGGCTGTTGGCTAAGGGTCACTCAGAGTTCCCAGACTCCACTGTTAGCTTTTTATCACATGGCCCCCTCCATATTCAAGGCCAGTGACAGTGCATTGAATCAGTGCTGAATTGGACTTTCCCTTCAGCTATCAGGTGGAGAAAACTTCTGCTTTTAAAGGGCTCACATGATTAGATTGTGTCCATCCGGATGATCTCCCTTTTGATTCACTTAAAGCCAACTGATTAGTAGCATTAATTACATCTGCAAAACTCCTTTATCACCTAAGTTGTAATGTAATTATGAATGTGACACTACATTATATTCAGAGTCCCGGGATTAGATGGGAAATCTTGGGAGTTCATCATTAGAATTCTTTCTACTGCAGGGTCTTTCTCTGATTCTCTAAATCAAGCTGCTTTTCTATCCTTTGTGCTACCTTACCACCGTTTATCCTATGCATGTCACTTCTTAAAGATTTTTTTTAAGTGGGCATGGAGCCTACTGTGGGGCCTGCTGTGGGGCTTGAACCTATGACCCTGAGATCAAGACCTAAGCTAAGATCAAGAGTAGGACACTTAACTGACTGAGCCACCCAGGTGCCCCTACAGATTTCTTTTAATAATTTGCTTAATTATCTTTCCTATTAGATGATTCCCAGTTCCCACAACTGTAAAACAAGGATAATTATAGTATTTACATCATCAGGTTGTTATAAGAATTAAATTAAAATTTCCATATAAAACAATAATAATAGTGCCTGAGACATATAGTAAGGGCCCAAATTATGTTAGCTGTTAATATTATTGCATATGTGGAATTGTTAATACTAAATATCATTAGGTTTTGAAGAAGGAATCCATGTATCTTGACCATCTCTGTATTTCCAGCAACAATCCCAGTACTTTCCTGGCAAATTCCTATCTGGCAGGAATGAATGATGAGCAAATGAATGAATATGAAATTCTGTGCTCACCCAAGTTCTAAAGAGAAAATATGTAACACTCTCTGGAAGAAATGGTGACAAATCATAAAATGCCAGAAGCCCTAGGAGTGTTTTCAGATTCACAGTCTCAGAGTAGAAAGTGATAGGCACAAAATATCTCATGCATTAACACAGAAAGTCATTATCACACTCAAGTCTCCAGTGTATAAATCCTAGGAGCACATTGTTAAAACTACACTTTTAAATAAAAGAGTAATGGAAAATAAAACTGACAACTTATGGTCTCATCTACAGCAAAGCATTCTTTGCACAAATTATATCCTCAAACAGCACTGAAATGGGTATAAATGCTTATTGTTCCTAATTATCCTAATTATCTATTTGAAGCCTATTTACTAACACAGTAGAGATTTTTTTTTTTTTTCTGAGGGTAGTTGAGAGGGTATGGAAAGGCTGCATTTCCTTTCTGGCTTCATAAATGTTTTCTCTAATTAGTTAACTTCCATTTTAGAGCAGATAAGTTTTTGTTTTCTTAATGAATGACAGAATTCCACAGGAAATTATAGTCTTTTATCCTAGAGGTTATAAAGCTATTATAATGACTTTGAGACAGAAGACTGTTGTAATGGTTTTATGGAAAGGGATTTGGAGAAGATTGCTTGTAACTTCCTTAGAAGATGGAGGAAAAAGCACTCCTATACTCAGAGCATATAGTGTATGTTTCCCCCCTGTTGTCTGTGTAAACTTACTTTATATGAAAGCATGTATTTAATTGACATGTGGACATATAATTCCTAGAACACATAATGTTAACTTTGGACCTTCCAGATTTCTTTGCAAATTGGTCAAGGTAAAATTCTAATCGTCAGCAGCAAATCAGATTTAGTAAACAAAGACTTTCTTGAACCCAGAATTTTTTTTATTAGCTTGTTTTATTTTTTTATTTTTTTAAATTTACATCCAAAGTAGTTAGCATATAGTGCAACAATGATTTCAGGAGTAGATTCCTTAGTGCCCCTTACCCATTTAGCTCATCCCCCCTCCCACAACCCCTCCCGTAACCCTCAGTTTGTTCTCCATATTTTTGAGTCTCTTCTGTTTTGTCCCCCTCCCTGTTTATAATTTTTTTGTTTCCCTTCCCTCATGTTCATCTGTTTTGTCTCTTAAAGTCCTCATATGAGTGAAGTCATGATTTTTGTCTTTCTCTGACTAATTTCACTTGGCATTAATACCCTCCAGTTCCATCCATGTAGTTGCATATGGCAAGATTTCATTCTTTTTGGTTGCCAAGTAATACTCAATTGTATATATATACCACATCTTCTTTATCCATTCATCCATCAGTGGACATTTGGGCTCTTTCCATACTTTGGCTATTGTTGATAGTGCTGCTATAAACATGGGAGTGCATGTGTCCCTTCGAAACAACACACCTGTATCCCTTGGATAAATGCCTAGTAGTGCAATTGCTGGGTTGTAGGGTAGTTCTATTTTTAGTTTTTTGAGGAAACTCCATACTGTTTTCCAGAGTGGCTGCATCAGCTTGCATTCCCAGAACCCAGAATTTTTTAAAATAAAATCCTTTCTTTGTTTTTATCAGAATGGAGACCAATTAAACTCTTTCATTCATTCAACAAATACTTTTTGAGAACTTAATATATATCAGTCACTATGCTAACCATATAATAGATGTTCAATAAGTTCAGCATTGGATCTTTAAATCTTTTTCAGTTCTTTGCTTCCATTGGTCTTGTTCAAGATTCATATTACTTTCAAGTCCTAGATCTGAGAGCTCATGCTTATTTCTACTGGCTATAAGTAGCAATTCTCATTATGTATTTATTTTTGAGTAAGTCATTGATCACAGACTATAAAGATTTTATTTTATTTTATGTGTTTATTTTTTTTTTATTTTTATTTTTTTTAATTTTTTTCAACGTTTTTTATTTATTTTTGGGACAGAGAGAGACAGAGCATGAACGGGGGAGGGGCAGAGAGAGAGGGAGACACAGAATCGGAAACAGGCTCCAGGCTCCGAGCCATCAGCCCAGAGCCTGACGCGGGGCTCGAACTCACGGACCGCGAGATCGTGACCTGGCTGAAGTCGGACGCTCAACCGACTGCGCCACCCAGGCGCCCCTATGTGTTTATTTATTTATGCTTCTAGAGCCTCAAAAATAAGCTTCAATACAGCTTTCAGGAACTTATACAAATGATAAAATACTATGGCTGAGAAATAAAGAGGCAAATAAATGGTAAAGTGATAAAATAAAGCCAGAAATGAGACTAATAAAATTAGAATTATGAGTGTTTGCTACATACAGGTGTATAACAAATTTAACTCTGGGCTTTCTTTTTTTTTTTAATTTTTTAAGTTTATTTGTTTATTTTGAGAGAGAGAGAGATAGAGCACACAAGTGAGAGAGGGGCAGAGAGAGAAGGAGTGAGAGAATTCCAAGCAGGCTCTGTGCTGTCAGTGCAGAGCCCAATGTAGAGTTCCGACACACAAACCATGAGATCATGACCTGAGCCAAAGTCAAGAGCTGGAAGCTTAGCCAACTGGGACTCCCAGGTGCCCCAACCCTGAGCTTTCTAACAGCCATTGAAAAATGGAAAAGTTGATTATTTATTCAATTCACTGTGTTTGTGTTTAACATTAAGCCAAAACAATTGCTCTGCAGATACACAACTATTTCTGACACTTAAAGGGGAAAAAAATGTTTTCAAAAGAATCTTTGGAAAAAGATCTATGAACAGCGTTCTTTCAGCAGATTGGAGTTTCTCAACCTTGGTGCCTTTGATATATTAACTGGGTGATTCTTTGCTGTGGGGTTATGACCCATGCTTTATAGACTATTTAGCAGCAATTCCTGGACTTTTCCCATTTGATGACAGTAGCACTGTTCCCCTAGCTGTGACAACCAAAATGTCTCCAGACATTGCTAAAAGTCCCTCCCCTATGCTTTGATCATTAACAACCATTTTAGTAGATCCAACAAGAGAAAGATTGTTCCTTAGACAAATTGCATTATATCAAAACATAGTTTGGTAGAAATAAGACCCTTTTTGGTCAGAATAGTTGTCCAGTTACTTAGCCCTGTACTGGCCTGACTTAAATCCAGGTTATATTAGAGCAGCTGACTGATATCTATCAGGACTTTAAGAAGACTGTTCCTCTCCGCTGAAGTTCTAATGGGTATCAGATTGCAGTGACTTCAAAACTGTCCTTCTAGGTAAATAGTATTTCACATTTTGCTTACTGATATACTGATGGTCTAATTTTCCCACCTTCCCTGTACTCACACTCTTTGGTGGTGCCCTCCCACACCAACTCTGGGCTTAGGCATGTGGCTTAGTTTAACTAATGTGAAAGTAACAAACTTGATGCAAATAGAGCCTTGAAAAAGCACTTGTTCTCTTTCTCCCTTTCCTTCTCCCTTTCTCTCTTTCTCCCCCGCACCATTTTTAAATTTCTGCCTCTGTCTAGAGGACAAATCTAGACTAAGATACTGGAAAAGAAGGGGCTTTGTGGAAAAAGAGGTGAGTTACCAGCCAACCTACCAGGTGATCACCTGCTCATGCCAACTTGCTCAACCAGATGCATGAGCAAGACCAACCAGCACAGTGGAGATGCACCCAGATCAGCAGGATGGCCCAGGCAACCCTTAGACTTACTAAAAAAAATAATAAAGAGTTGCTGTTAACATCCACTAAGTTTTGGGGTGGTTTGTTACCCAGCAATGTGTAACTGATATAGTTACCAATTAAAAACTGTTATACTAGAGGGACTCCTGGGTGGCTCAGTCGGTTGAGCATCCGACTTCAACTCAGGTCATGATCTCACAGTCCATGAGTTTGAGCCCCGCGTTGGGCTCTGTGCTGACAGCTCAGAGCCTAGAGACTGCTTTGGATTCTGTGTCTCCCTTTCTCTCTGCCCCTCCCCTGCTCATGCTCTGTCTCTCTCTATCTCAAAAATAAATAAAAACATTAAAAAAAATTTTTTTTAAAACCTGTTATACTAGAAATGTGTTGACATCATTTTTGAAAAACTGAGGGACCAATGAAGGATGTATGACCTTTTCTCTGAGTGAGCTAATGATTTGTCTGTTGGAAATGCTCCAGAATTGCCACAGGTTTGAACCAACGGTCAATGGGAGGAAACGGTTTCACAGCTCAATATAAAAAATGTATTTGTAAGTTTTTGGAGAATAATTTCTGATGATAAAATACATGATGATCTAAGCAAACCAAATTTCCAGCCATGATTGAAAAGATTAACCACCATCTTTTCATTCAGAGGACAAATATATGTTGATTCACTCCTCTGACCTTAGCATTGTACTGGGTAAGTGATGCTAAATAAAATTGACACCCATGGAACCAGAGTGGGAGAGCAACACTGGGGGTCATATACAAAACTGGTTTAAAGCAGAGCCTGGAATCAAGTTGCCTGGGTGGTGATCTTGGCTTGGCCACTTTTCAGGAAGGTCCTTTACTTGTGCTAATATGCCATTTCAAATTTTGTATAACCTTAGGCAAATTACTCTCCATGCCTTGTTTTTCTTATCTGTGAAATGAGGATGTTTATACTAATAGTATTACCTTCCAAGATTATTGTGAGGCTTAACTGAACAAATGCATGCAAATTGCTTACCAGAGAGGTAGCAAAGAAAAAGTTATTTTGGAGGCAATTTTGCAAAGGGTTAGGAGTGAGGAGGGTGCTAGAGTCAGACTGCTTTAGTTGGAATATGGGCTCAACCACTCCTAGCTGTGTGCCCTGGGAGTTCCATAACCTTTCTAAATCTTGTATAAGGTGGAATAAATATTAGAAGGAGAATTAAAGGTGATAAATTATGTAAAGTACTTAGCATATGCCTGACTCACAGTAAATATTCATTTACCTATATTTTTATTAAAGTTAATTAACACATACAGAATGGCAGAGATTTAATTTAGACAAAGAGAGATAGGGAAAACCTCTCTAATGGATGGGAAGATGGCCTGATGGATGAGTAGTAAAGGGGGAAGGGAAGAGTATTCTGGTAGAGGAACAGTATGTGTAAACCCCTGAGTGGGGAGAGAGCTTGGAGTTTATAGAAACTGCCAGAGATCAGTGAGGTTGCCATACAGCAAGCCAGTGGCAGATGAGCCAGGATTGGGGGTGAAGATGAGGCTGCAGAAATGTTCTGGGCTGGGTGGCCCCACTGAAGATCCTGTATTTCATCATAAATACAATAAGGACGGTTTTAAATCTAGAAAGTGGTGAAACCAATTGAGGTTTTCAGTCCTTGATGCTTCTTAACATCTACTCTTTAGACCTTTATCTTATCCCACTCTTTGTTTTTTTTTTTTTTCTTCCAGCTTGCTTCTAGTTGCAAAGCAGATGGGTGATATGGGGAGCTTGGAAATAAATGTTTTTAAATACTTTTTCAATAATAACACAAATACAATTTTTTCTGAGAATATCATCATACTAAAAGCAATGTTTGTACCAAATTGAAAAATCTGTGGAGTAGAAATGGATTTTGAATTGGTTGTGATGTAAATGTAATTCACATTGAGTCCAAACAAATTGCAATATTCTAAAACTCAAAATAGAAATTGTATACACCTGAAACTAATGTTAAAAAATAAAATAACATTTTATTAGGAAAGCATGTGTGTGCCCATGGGACCAGATGGACAGGGAGCACTGGCAAGATCCCAAGGGGACACTCTAGTATTTGCCCAGCCCTCAGCACCCACCCTAGCCCTCAGGCACAGAGATACACATGTGAGCAAGATGATGCTCATCTTCAAAACTCAGGGTCGCTGAAGACTTCAGTGAAGACACCCAACGAAAGATCATCATAGAACCACTCCTTTTGGTGTCCAAGGTTTCTAACTCCCTGGAAGGAGGCTTGTTAATAGTGGCTCTGACAACCAATTGATTTGCAAACATAAGCTACATCATCTTTTATCTTCAGTGTAGATTCCTTGAAAAGTGAACTTGAAGGGCACGCCTGGGTGGATCAGTCTGTTAAGTGTCTAGCTTTGGCTCAGGTCATGATCTCCCTATCTGTGGGTTCGAGCCTCCAATCCATGGGTCGAGTCCCATGTTGGGCTCTGTGCTGACAGCTCAGAGTCTGGAGCCTGCTTCAGTTTCTGTGTCTCCCTCTCTCTCTGCCCCTCCCCCCACTCATGCTCGCTCTCTCTCTCTCTCTCTCTCAAAAATAAATAAACATTTTTAAAAATTATTTAAAAATGAATTTGACATTTTAGACACATTCCAAATATTTCTAGAAATAATAGTTGTGTTTTGTTTTTGTTTTATTTCCATTTGAGATATAATTGACATATAACATTATATTAGTTTCAGGTATACAGCATCATGATTCCATATTTGTACATATTGTAAAATGATCACCATGATAAGCCTAGTTATATCCATCACCATACATGGGCTATATGTTTTAACTGAACTTAATTTTCCATATAGACAAGGTCCATAATTTCCTTGCAGAGCAGTGAAAAGGAGAACAGTATTGGAGACTAAACATGTGTTAAAAAAAAAACAAACTAATCTGGGCTTAGGGAAATCTTAATTCAAAGGCATCA
Source organism: Panthera uncia (assembly GCF_023721935.1). Lineage (NCBI taxonomy): Eukaryota > Metazoa > Chordata > Mammalia > Carnivora > Felidae > Panthera > Panthera uncia. The sequence goes on from NW_026057580.1 coordinate 18,709,783, forward strand.
TTGCAAGAAGGAAAGGGGGTCCTGTTGCAATAGAGAGAACATTACACCTGCAAAGTCTGCAGAGCGTCAATGGTCAAGCCAATAAGGACTTGTTCTCAATATGAATGGTAACCAGGCTGGAGAGAGAGTCTGGTGTGGGAGAGTGGGTGGAGTCACAGGACAGTTGTTCCAGGAATGTCTTTCCTTTGGGTCAGCTGATTCTCAAAGGGCTGTTGGGGGTGGGGGGTGGAATTGGGGGCCTGGGGAAGGAGATTACCTTGGTCAAGGCAGGTACTTTGTTCAGATTAGTCAGTGGTATAAGCAGTTCAAGGAATCATTAATAAGACAAAGAATGGGTATTTGGAGGGTGTGTGTCAGGCATTGTCAGAGATCAACTAGGGGGCATCTAAGTCATTTGGAGAAGGGTGTTTCTTGCCATTAAGCTATGTTCACAAACACAAAAGAGTGGGAGGATTTCTTAACCATTGCTGTTTTTTAAGAACATGGGGCTCATGCCAAGTTTAATAGTGCCACATGTAAGAGATTGTTACCAAAATTGATGCACAAAATAAGCAGTTAAATCCTAAGACTGGCCTGAGGAACTCCAACTTATGATGTGTTAGTTTTTAAAACTATGAGTATTTCTCCGATACCAAGAAATATAAGCATTCATAACATCAGCATAAAATGCCAACCCTATCATCTTTGAGAGAAAAAAATGGAAAGGTATGTCCATTTAATCCTTGAGGTAAAAGTCTTCTAGATTTACCATGCAATTGTTTTTCCAAAAAAGAGAGCATGTAGAGTTAAATGTTGTTTTGGATTGAGCAGCGGTTTTAAACAAAATGTATCTTTCAAGTGTGATTTCTCTTTTCTAAAATATTCTAAAATATATTTTCTAAAATATCCTATGACTACCTAAATAAGCCATTGGTCTTGTCTCCTACAGTATTTCAAACATACTTTGATTCAGGCAACCCAAAAATTTAGACGTTTCTGTATGTTTCACAAGTATAGCATTTCTTATTTTAAAAATTCATAATTCTTGTTGCATAAAGAACTAAATATGTTCCATGGAAATATTATAAAATTAAATGTCAAATTAACTAGACTTCTAGAGTTAAAAATAATAAGCCATAATTAAAATATTATACATAAGACTGAAAATCACTTAAAGGCACTGGCAAGATCCATCAAGAGGATCCCCAATCTTAAATGTCTATTAAAAATTTGGTCAGAAGATCCTTCATGACAGTTTCTTAAGAGCTACCACCTTGACCATTTTACAAATTAATTTTTGAGGAGAAATTTATTTCTGAGTACCTTTTATCACACCTAGTTCTTATCATTTTACACAAGCACACAAATTCAACATAAACATAAAAGGCACCCTTGAAGTGTGCTAAAAGGGGTAAAAAGAGACATGAAAAGGAGTATATAGAACCCTCAAACCTCTCAGCTTCTCTGAGACCATGTCTGTAGACAGGACTAAACTGTACAGATCTAATGCAATGAGGCAGCTCTGCAGCTCACCTATAGAGACTCACTAAGGATATATCTAGTTATACTGCCTCTAATAAAAGAAGCAGTTAAACTTTCAGTTTTATTTTGGCCATATGATAATTTTGTGACCCATGCTTTAAGTTGACTAAAACAAAGACAAACCTGTTGGGAGACAATTCTGCACAGTTCCCTTGAATTTCCACACGTCTTTTGCACTAACTGCTTTCATCTGAACTAGGTCCTCAAGGATGTTTATATTGTGAACAGGCCTGGAAAACAGAGATAGTGTCTCCCTCTGGAACCAAAAGCAGGTTTGCCGACAGCCTCGGCAAATAGAGATGATATCTCTCGTGGGAAATGAAATAGCTATATCCTGGGTTAGGAGATTATAGGGAACATATTGCAAAGCAGAACACTGCTTTCTGGCCTTGCTGAAAACAGCAGGCCAGTATCTAGTTAATGCATATGTAGGGGTTGGGTCTCTGCCTGTGTTCATGAATTCCTTCGACCATGTTATCTATGGAATATCTTATCTTGTTCTCCACCCTGCTTTTCTGCATCTGCTCTTTTGTAGTCTTGGGAACACCTTGTTTTTCTGCACACTTTCTATACATTCTTAATGGTGTAGCCCACTGACCTATTGAGCAATGTTTCCCTGAATATATGCTTAATAAATATGGAAGCTTGACAACAGCTCCAGGAGACTTCCCTTAGCCTCCCTTTCACCTCTCTTGGAGTCTTGAGTAATCCTTTCTGCCATCCTCGGCTTTGCTGGAAAAGGCAAAAGCTGAACCCACAATCTCCTGCTAGGGGACAGGATAGTCATACCTTTTTTTTTTAAACTGCCCTTTATAAAAGGTTTATTATGTTTCATAAACTTGGGTTTCCTCTCTTATAACACAACTCACTGCATGTGTAGTTATCAACTGGCCCTCTTCACATTGTCCTGTGGGAACTAGAAACTGGCCCACATGCTTATATTCTGGCTACTGCTATTACCATAAATAATAAAGTCTTTAGTCTCTGACCTAGGAGTCCCATGTCTTCTGCCAGCTTCTGTGAAACTGTCATAGATTAAATTATTAGTTTCCAAGTAAAGTAAAATTTCAGACCATTTACAGTTCTTTTTTTTTTTTTAATTTTTTTTTTTTAACGTTTATTTATTTTTGAGACAGAGAGAGACAGAGCATGAACGGGGGAGGGACAGAGAGAGAGGGAGACACAGAATCAGAAGCAGGCTCCAGGCTCTGAGCCATCAGCCCAGAGCCCGATGTGGGGCTCGAACTCACAGACAGTGAAATCGTGACCTGAGCTGAAGTCGGATGCTTAACCGACTGAGCCACCCAGGCGCCCCAGACCATTTACAGTTCTTGACAAAACTATTCCCTAAGGAATTCTCTTCCAATTTATACCTACAAATGAAGCTCCAGATGGGGGGAAATTTAATGTTTTCTTCACTGATGTATCCCCATCACACAAAACAGTGCCTTATGTGAAGTATTCACTTAAATATTGATGAATAGATGAATGAAATTAAAAGTGTTTTTTGAGGGGTGCCTGGGTGGCTCAGTCAATTAAGCATCTGACTCAATCTCAGCTCAGGTCTTGATCTCGGGGTTGTGAGTTCAAGCCCCGCACTGGGGTCCATGGTGGGGTAAACCCTACTTTAAAAAAAGTGTTTGTTGGAAAACTCATGTTTAATACAGGATTAATACAGGGTTCTTACAAAAAAAACAAAAAACAAAAAAACAAACTTTCTGCCAATCCCAAAGTAAGAGTTCACAAGGTAGAAAATGGCACCCTGTACCAAAGCATATTTGGAAAATATTTCTCAAAACTTGAAGCAATTCTATTTAAATGAATATTAGTTTCCCACTACTCTTGTGACAAGTCCAAATATCTTAACAAGGCATAGAGACCCTTCACTGGTTTTGCCCTTCCAGCCTCTCGATCCCCACCACCCACCACACTCATTCAGAGATGGGAAGATGCTGACCATTTTTTAGCAATCGTGTACCTAGATCTTGCACACACTGGAATGCTCTCTTTTCCTTTCCCTCAGGTTCCCTTTTCCTCTCCTACCTGTGAATCCTTTGGACTTTTGTTCACACATCATATCCTTTGGTAAGTATTCTGTGATATCCTTCACTAATACCAAAACTACCCTCTAAATCAAAGTTAGATCCAATCAAACACACTCTTCTCCCATCCAATCCATATTATATTATTATATTTACTTTTTTCATAGCACTTATCACTATGTGAAGTTTTGTTTATTTGTTTACTGATTGATTTCCTGTCTTCATGGAAGTGAGGTAACTGACACAGAGTATGTCATCAATAAACATTAGTCAAATAAATAAAGGTTAAATGGAGGGGCAGCATCATTCTTTTTTTTTTTTTTTTTTTTTACCAAAGGGTATTTGCAGTTTATTTTACTTTTAAGTAAAAGTAAAGTTCATATACAATATTACATTCGTTTCATATGTACAACATAGTGATTTGACACATATACATTATGAAATGGTCACCACAATAAGTCTAAGTTACCATCTGTTATCACATAATTCTTTATTCTTTATCTGTTCTCTATTCACTTATGATCGCTACTGGACTGTAAAGTCTGCGAGAGAGCAGAGACCTAATGTATCTTATTCCTATAGTGCCTGGGATAGAAGAAAAAGTTGATGAAGATTGTTACATGAGACCACTCAGACAAACATTCAGGTAAGAGAAGCTATTTAGAGAATTTGACACTGGAATGAAGCATCGATGGAATACAACCCGGTCTCTTAGTCCTTTACAAAAAAAGAATTAATACAATATTTGAGAAGATAATAGCCTTTAAATCTTATCCAGGACACAAGCTGCTGTGTGTGACTTTGCTCAGCAAATCCTTCCTTCTCTTCTTTATGACCCACTCTTTCCCCACCCCTATCTTTCCCCAAATTCCAGTGCCACCTTCATCATGTCCAAGAAGCAGCTAAGTGTCTCCAACCCCAGAATACCTCAAGGAGCTATTGTCTGCAGGAACATTTGGATGGTCTTACTGCTTTTACTCTTTATCTTCCTAACTGAAAATTGCACAGCCAGTGATAACCACAGTGGAAGGAAGGACAAGGGAGGTATGAGTATTCATGGATGATAGAGATATGTACATGTGAGTGGCAGAATATGAAAATATGATCAAACAGGCAGTGAGATCAAAAGGCGAAAATTGAGAAAACTTTCTCCAGATCTTAACACATCTATAGGTTTGGTATGAACAAACAAAGTTTGGGAAAAAAAAAAAAACTATCTATAGAGTGGGGCTCTAGAAAATGACCTCTGCCTGAAAACATTTTTAAAGATATTTTTAAAAGTTTCTTAAATAACTAATAAGTAAACTGATAAATAAACAAATGAATGAATGAACTTATCTGACTAAATATTTTAGTAACTGTAAGGCAGCTTTACCTTATTAAATAAACTAGTAACTCTAGGGGCAGATTTATATTCCCTATAATCTATTTCACAAGGAAATATAATACAGATAAAATATTATTTGAATATAGAAGATAATTAACAAAAATACTTGAAAAGTACAGAATTTTGTGGTGCTGAATGCTTTTGAACAACGTACCAATGACCAATTCCCTAAAGAAGAAGAAAGTTACAATGAGAAATAATTTTTTATTCAGATTTATAACCCCCAATTTTCCTATAAATCTGTTTTCAGCAAAAATTCCCACTCTTTCTTCAAATTTATCTGAACACAGTGCTTCCTTTTAAAATATTGGCAGTAGCTCCCAAGGCCTTGACAAGCTAGAGAGCGTATTCTACTGCCCTCTGCTGGAAGATGAGGGGAGTTATTACCCATCAACTAGATTGCTAGAGCGGGTGGAAGAAATGGCTGCTCTCTCTTTATTTCATATAACAACAAATTATTTATCACCTGCCAGCCATTGTTTCAAATGATATAGATTATAGAAAGATAGAATATTTTGAGAGACAATCCCGAGTATCTATATACTGCAACTGTATTAGGCCTCTTTACAGAACTAGACTAAACTTCTACAAACCAGCAAAATAAAACTGGGATAACACTTAAAATGATAAGCATTTGATGGGTAGGGAATGCAGAAGGAGATGATTCTAAACAATGTCCAGATAACTGATAAACTGAAGATTCTCTGTAAAGGGAAAAGATCTAGTTTAGAACACAGGAAAATTGGTGTCAAGTAATAAATAAATGAATGGGTAAAGACCTTATCAAAACATCATAATTTTTAATACATTTCTTTATTTAATTATGAGCCCTACTGGAATGTAAAGTCCTAGAGAGCACTTAACAGAACATTCAGTAAATAATTGCATGGTTTTGTGCCTTCGTTCACCCACCTCTAAAATTTTTACTCCAACATTACAAGCATACCAAGGGTGACAAACACTGTGTGTTTGTGTGTATATGAGAATTTTCTTAAAATACGCTTGTTAGATTTAATCCCATAATTTTATCTGAGCCATGGATTTAATTCAAAGTTTCCAGAAGCTTTATTTGAAACATAATGGCTTAAAATTTTAATCAGTCCTAGTTTGGGGTCATGTTGTACATTCCCTTGCGAGCTACTGTTGACATTCACTTTTGAATCATGCATCTTGACTCACTGGGGCTGTGTTTGGGCTTGGACAGTGGCATGGCCGTGTTATTCCAATCCCTAGGCGAGAAACCAGAATGGGTTTCAGATTCAGACAAGTGTGGGTTTGAATCTCAGCTCTAACAAAACATTTAATAACTGTTAAAACAAATACTTGCATAGTATGTACCATGAATAAGAGCCCCCTGAAGGAAGCGAGATTATAATCCCCATTCACGAATGAGGAAACTAAGGCACAGAGAGTGTTAAGTAACTTTTACATACTTAAGTCACTGAGTTAATAGGTGGTGGAGTCAGGATTGAAGACCAGGGCTCAAGGTTCTAGAATTCTTGCTCTCAAGACCTACATTATGCCACCTCTTTTCCCTGAGTCACATTTTCCTCATTTATAAAATGATAGTAAAGAAACCTAGGTTGCTGGATTTGGGGAAGAATGAGGAGAATACACATTAAGGGTGATGCAGTGATCCTGGTACCAGGTAGATGCTGAGTAAAATCGTTGCTGGTATTTTGTCTTTTAACAACTTGGTGCTTATGGACTAACCTGACAGCCAGTTTTTAATAGTGATGGATCACTCAGTAAGAACACTGCAGAGTCTTCCTGAAGAATTCAGTGCTAGAAAAGAATCAAAAGACCCTCTTTCCCAGACTCACTTTAGAGGTAAGAATAATGATCTAGAGAACTTAGAAAATTTGCCCCAAGCAGCACCAAAGTTGGAGCGAGAACTCCTCATTGTCAGATTGGCGGGTTATTTCTATCACTCTGTTTTCTCCTAATATAGCTTGTTGTCTGAATGGCCCCACTTTCTGAAAGTTTTATGAGGAAGCCTAACCTGCGGTTTTTGTAACCTCAGACCCTACATCTACTCACATCACAGATGTCAACAGAAAAATAATTACCGGGGCGTCTGGGTGGCTCAGTCCATTGAGCATCCGACTCTTGGTTGCAGCTCAGGTCATGATCTCGAGATTCGTGGGTTCAAGCCCCACATTGGGCTCCGTACTGTTAGTGTGGAGCTTGCTTGAGACTCTCTCTCTTTCTCTGCCCGTCCTCACTTCACGATTGCTATCTCTCTCTCAAAATAAATAAATAAATAAATAAGCTTAAAAAAGAAAAAGAAAAAGAATTACAGTACATCTTCCCTCCTTTGATTTGGACATCGTTTCTATTTTGTCAAAATAAGTTAGCCCTGAATTTCCAGTATGGTCACATTTATTTAAAATAATCTTTCTCTGTCTCCCCCTCTCTCTCTCTTTCTCTCTCCCTCTTTCACACACACACACACACACACACACACACACACGGACCCTCCTACAGCTTTCAAAGGACAGCCTGAATCTGAATGTTCTGAAGTCTTTGTTAAAAAGAAAATCCCTAGGCACTACTCCAGATTTACATAATCATGACATTTAGGGGTGAACCTGAGTATTAACAGTGCACTCCCCATTAAAGCACCGTCATGTTTGAAAACTACTATCTTAGAATAGGGAACTAAGGTTAGAACAGGGAGGGCAGCAAAGTTCACCTCTGATGCCTGCATCCCCAGGACTGGGTCTGTTTTGATTTCCTAATTTTCTTCTCTTCTCCCACCATCCCTCCACCCCCATCCACTATAATATCTCTCTCCTTAACCCTCTCTTTCTCTCCTTTTTGCCTTTTCTTTCCTTGGTAAAAATCAGAACTGTGTAAGCTAGAAAACCCCTATGACTTTCAGAGCAGTATTTATGAATGTGTATGAGTGTGTGCTAAGGACTGTTGGTTTTAATCACATTTCTTCATTTATTATAACGTATTTAGATTCAATATCATAATTCATTTCCAACACTGGTAAAATCTCCATGGAAACCACTAGGCAGTTTGGGGTGAGTTAATCACAAAGAATGAGGCCATCTCAGGACTTTGTAGGGTTAGGGGGTTTCAAGGACTCCTCTCTGGGCAGTCTGCTGAGAAAATGGATCAGAAGACAGAAAGAAGCATATAAAAGCACACCAATCTCCCTCAAGTAGCTCAAGCACTGCTGGAGAATCCAACCCAACAAAAAGATGGGGAGCAAGAAATGGGAGGGTTAATTGAGAGGGTGGTGGAGGTCCATGAGAATGTGACAAGCTGAGAGAAGATGGAGTCCCCATGGAACATTGGAAAGGGAGAGACAAATTCTCTTCACTTCACATGTGCCATGACATCCCTGGCTCTACTTTTCCCCTCACCTGTCTGTGACCAAGACGGTTAAACACAGGAGATGGTATCTCTTTCCCCTACCTGAAATTCTGTATGCAACCAGAAGATCACACTTTTCTACTTCCAGCACTCACCTCTTAACTAATAGGGCAATCCAATGATTCTCTTAGACTGGGAAAGTTCACTCTAATCCAACTAATTATTTATTGTAAGAATCTACATGTCCCAGACCCCTGGGTGGCTCATTTGTTAAGCATCTGACTTTGGCTCAGGTCATGACCTCACAGTTCAAGAGTTCAAGTCCCACATCAGGTGAGCTCAAGCCCCACCTTGGGTGAACCCAAACCCTGCATCGGGTGAGCACAAGTCCTGTTTCAGGTAAAACACAAGCCCTGGGTGGGCTCCACTTCTCTCTCTCTCTGCCCCTTTGCTCACTTGTGCCCTCTCTCTCTCAAAACAAACAAACAAACAAAAAAAAAAAAACAAAAAAACCCCTACATGTCCCAAATGCATTGAACAAGTGAGAATCCATTTATTCTCACAAGTGGTTATTTAGAAGTCATGTAAGATCCAGAGCCCACAGTACAGATATATTAGTTGTCATTCCTGACTCACAGAGCACTCTTGGGCAACACAGGTGTGCTCCCTGCAGTTTCTGTGGTATTAGGAGACATGTCTGTTGTTTCCTGGCCTCAAGTCTCCAGCCCTGGTTACTCCAGTAACCATTCCATAATGTCTCCTCCGATATAGAATATTTGCACTCCTTGGTTTCCTCCGCCATTTGATGTGGTTCCTCCAAAGGATCAAAACGTTAATCTTCAGATCTTTCCTCATGTGTCTGCTGCTCAGGAAGGTGTCATTACTAATACCTTACTTGTGAGCCACATATTATATGGTTCATTTATAAACCCTCTGGTGAAATAGGCTTTTATGACTCTAAGTTGGGAAAATTTGAGGTGTTTCCATTTAACTTCAGGTTAATTTCCATGACACTAATCAAGACATTCCAGCTGCATGTGATATCTCTATTTTTTTTTATTTTTTAAAAATTTATCCATTTATTTTGAGAGGGAGAGAGACAGACAGAGACAGAGATGGAGAGAGAGACAGAGAGACAGCGAGAGAGAGAGAGAGAGAGAGAGCAGCATGAGTGGGGAGGGGCAGAGAGAGAAGGAGAGAAGAATCCCAAGCAGGCTCCATACTGAACACAGAGCCCCATGCAGGCCTCCGTCTTCAGGAACCATGAGATCATGACCTGAGCCAAAATCAAGAACCAGACGTTTGACTGAGCCTCCCAAGCACCCCAATATCTCTATTTGTAAAAATACTCTAAATTCCTACCCTTGTAAATAATTCCAAGATTCCCATCATCTATCAGTAAGGATGTTATTAATATAGGTGTGATGTTTGTGGATGGTTAATAGGTAAAATCATCTGGTCCCCATTCCTGCATTATCAGTTCACAGCACTTCAAACAAACCTGTCATGTGATTATACAAATTTATAGAGAGATAAAGTCACATTTATATAGAATTCTTCACTTCTTAAAATAAATTATTAGTTTCCCTTTTTATAAAATGATTTCTTTTAGAGTTTCAAAAATAACAATTTTGCTAACCTATTTATTGAGGCCTCATTAAATCAGCTAAGAACACGAAAGACATAGGTGCTTAATAGATACTTATGCCTAGTTTTCTTTATTATAAATTACACCTTCCTTTTCTATTTGCTTCTCACTGTCAAATAGACTAAACTTCTTCTAGCACCTCCTTGAAGATATGTCCATGGTCCTTTTTAATAATGAGCCAAATTTTTGTCTAGGCTCAAAGGCCCCCACTCAGTTAATCAATAAATGTTTATTGAGGACCTACTGTGTTCCAGAGACTCTTGTAGGCACTGGGGATCTATCAGCAAATGAAACAAACTAATCTCCCTGCACTCATGGAGCTAGCATTCGAACATGTGTTACCTAATGGAAGAGGAAGATCCAGAAAACAAGTACTAATAACTATTTTCCAATTTATTTTCTATTAATTATTTCACTTCTTTTAGCCTCCCAGCTTTCCTTCCTACTAAGTGATTGCTTTTTTTTAAATACCTTTGGGGTGCCTGGGTGGCTCAGAAGGTTAAACGTCCAACTTCAGCTCAGGTCATGATCTCACCGTTCATGAGTTTGAGCCCCACATCAGGCTCTGTGTTGACAGCTTGGAGCCTGGAGCCTGCTTCAGATTCTGTGTCTCCCTCTCTCTCTGCCCACCCCCACTCGCACTCTGTCTCCATGTCTCAAAAATAAATAAACATTGGGAAAAAAAAAAAAAAAAAGAACAGGCCTGTCCTGACATTGTCGGCCTCTCCCATTGATCAGAAGTCTTCATTTTCCAGATCTAATGAGGTTCTAAAGCTTGGGATAAGAGGAGAAACATATGTACCACCTACATACCAGAAGAAAGCCATCATCACTACACCTCTGGGTCCTCTACCTGTGCCTACATGGGCAGATCCAAAAGGTGAAGCAAAAGTTTTAATTCAATCTTCCTCCACTAAAGTTAAAGAACAATAACTTAGTCTTCAGCATACACTCTTTCTATAAGGCATTCCAAATTTGAAAGCCTACAGAAAATATTATTAACATAGGTTTGATATCTTAATATAGTACGTGCCTGAAGAAATTATCTTCTTGAGAATCTCAGAGTAATGTGGTCCATCAGTTGGTAAAGGATTTGATAGAAAACCCAAAATATCAATGGCTTATGTGAGATAAAATTTTGTTTCTCTCATATAAAAGAAATTCAGAGGTAAGCAGTTCAGAGTTGGTGTGGTAATTCTGATCATCAATGACCAGGCTCCTCCCATCCTTCTCCTCCACCATCTGAGCCCCAATTCAATTCATGGTCCAAGATGACTGCCATCCTACCCACCCTGCAGGCAAGAGGGATGGGGGAGAGCGAAAAGACTAAATGTGCCCTCCTTGGCTGAAAGTCGACTATCTTTGAGCACCCTTCCTGAGGTGTCACAGCACACTGTGCTAATGGTTCACTAATCATATGACTCTATGATCAGTTGAGCCTGCGAAAGATAACCTTTCAGTTAGGTTTATTCCTAGAAAAGCTGAGCTCACCAAGACTATAAAGTAGCTGCATCTGAAAGTCTGAAAAAGTCTTTACCAATGGGAATAGAACACAGTGAAAAATAGTGAGAGTGATCATTGAAGTAAAGAACAAGATGTCTATGTATTTTTCCTATGATTAGATAAGAATTCAAAACAAGGACCACCTACAAAAAATGGGCCTTTTCTTCTGCCTTATAGATTGATAAAGTGTGTGTTAATGTGTATACTTTACTCATATTTTTCAAATATTAACACTGTACTTCATGTGCTAGAGAGATGGATAGATAGATAGATAGATAGATAGATATCCATGTATTATATATATCCATTTGATAATAAATTGCATACATAATGCTTTGTCCTAGTGTGTATCACCTAAATTCAAAGACATTGTTTTATATAGCCACAACACAGTTCTCAAAATCAGGAACTTAGTGCTGATAGAATACTATTTAAATTCTACACCTTATTTAGATTTTGGCAATTACACTGACAATGTCTTTTATACTAAAAGAAAAGTATCAGATCTCACATTGCATTCAGTGGTCATATCTCTTTAATCTCTTTTACTATGGAATAGGTCCTCAGTCTTTCTTTTATGATATTAGCAATTGTTTTGTAGTATGGCTCTAAGTTTTGTCCAGTGTTCCCCCCTCATAAGTGAAAAAGAATGACTTACAGCAGAGATACCCAGCAGACACCGTTTGAGCCAAACAATCAACATTAATATCACCAGTCATAGCACAGATTGACATCATTTGCTTTCTGATATGATGCAATGAGAACACATAATTTCTGTGCTATTCCTTCGAAAAATGCATTAACTAAATCTAATGTCATTCTTTTATTTCTTGTAATATGCCAAAACCATTGAAGCAAAATGACTTCTTTTCCATGCTTCCCTTGTCTCTGTTGTAATTGCATGATGAACCATGTGAAATTATGTCACAAATACTGAGTTGAACTACCTTCTTTGCTTTAAGATCTAGATCACTTGCAAAAGAAGGGTGAGTGCTACAAAAAGAATGCCAAGTATGTCTTTTCACTCATGTTCACATATGGGTTTCAGAGCTTCCAAAATGTCCTCCACCCTTTGTATCCAACCAATTACGTCCTCACTATTTCTTTGTATACAAATATGTAGATTCAGAATCTGGGAAGTTGAAGGGAAAATTTAGTTCCCGTCCAACGTTTCAGAATTAGACAGAATATTGCTCAGTGTGTTATTTTTGAACCAACTCCTGAAGTTGGTTTAGGCTTCTTACTCAGATGAAAATATTTTAAAAAGATCTTAAAGTATTTGTTAAAATGAAGTTTCTGTCTCTTTTTCCCACGAGTGCCCAAGTATAATATTGCTATTATTTGCATAGAGAAGGAAAGCTATCTTTTTCCCATTGTCTAATAGCAAAGTGTGCCAAAATTCAAATTTTCAGAGACATATGAAGTTTCATGCCTCTTGAAACCCAAGCTACATGGAAATGAAAAGAAACATGTTTTCTTTATCAGCATTTGTTATTTATCTTCCTTCACCATATTTCATTCATTTTGTTTCTTTCATTTTATATCAGGAGTTAATCTGCAATGTCTGATTTTAATTATAAAGTCCTTTTATACAGAACTTTTTAAATATGATTTTTAATATAATTTTTTCCTGACTTCAAATCCTGTGGACAGAGAATGTCAACAGCTTCTAATAACTTCCTTTTAAAGATTACATGAGTAATGATCTAGGGAATGGGGCAAATGAGAACCACTGGGAAAAAAAATCAAAGAGGTAAAAGCAAACATAAATCAGTAAGTAAAAATAGAGCCAGATTTACTTTCAAAACAGAATGGTCTCCTCCCTAATGACCCAAATGATGCTTCTCACTCACAGCATGGGCTCAGGATTGTCCCTTAACTTTGCCACTCCTGCTGTTTTCCCTACAGAACGAGATGATAACCAGACCCCTCTCATATTAGGTCAACTTCAGGTAGTCTCCTTCCCTCCCTCCCATTATTGTGTTTTAAACATATTTTTAATGAACCACATAGTGAAATTTCATACCTAGGCTTTAGTATTTTGCTACAATTTCCCTGGAATGTTGTTTTAAACTAATTAAGTAGTGTTATTAAAACAAAGGTAGTGTTATTACTGCTCTTTTTTTAAATCAATTCACTGTATATAATATTTGAGTGGGTTACTCTGCAGAACAAAAATATTCAACTACATCCCTGAGCAAATTACACCATCATCCTATGCACATTTCTGGTGCCCTAGATAATTGAATAGTGGCTTTTTTTTTTTTTTTATTCCCATTGAGTGAGATTGTTGGCTAGATGAAGAAACAAATTATTAGATGCACTTTGGAGGTGTGGAATGACTCCATAGCATAATCCTGTTAAGAAAACTCCATTTATGTCTGCATCCCCAAAGATCTGGAACCTCTCTATTCAGAACCTCTCCTAGCTCTGGCCAGCTTCCCTCTGGCCTTGCACACAAAAGCTTCAGGTCTTACGTTCAGGGAGGTCAGCTTGAATCCAAGTCACCTTGAGTCATTTCATTAGCTTTAGAACTCCACCTTCAAATATAACCACAAAAAAAATCAATCTATCAAATGCACATTCTAATATCATTAGCTTGGTTTCTCGGGCTTGCAGTTTGGAGGGGGTTTATGCTTTCACACATTCCTCCTGTGTCCCTATTTTTGTTTTTTCTTCTCCGCTGCCTCCCTTAGGTTTTAGCTTTGCATCCACCTTTTCCCAGCAATCCTCTCTGATTAAGATCATATTGTGACTAGTATTTGCCTTCTCTCCTATCAATTTTCCTTTTAGACTGGGTCAAGTGCTTGCATATATAAGTGGGTTTCATCCTCATATGTATTGCTTCCCTAATTAAATACATATTCCCAAAGGACAGGGGAATCCTACTGCAATGTCTTCTCATCTCCAGATTGTATAGTGGCTAGTGCAAGATGTGAGACAACACATATAATACATACACTTAGAACTTTGCCTGGCACAGAGAAGCACCTGATAAGTATTAGCCATCATCACTCCATAAGTGTGAAGGCAAGTAACAGGCAACAAACAAATATCTGTATATCAGTGCACAGTTCATTCATGTATTAAATCTAATTTTTGTGTGTGTGTTTATTTTTGAGAGAGAGAGAGGGATAGAGCGCAAGTTGGGGAGGGGCAGAGAGACAGGGAGACACAGAATCTGAAGCAGGCTCCAGGCTCCGAGCTTTTAGCACAGAATCTGATGCAGGGCTCAAACTCACGAACTGCAAGATCATGACCTGAGCTGAAGTCACACGCTTAACTGACCGAGCCACCCAGGCACCCCGAGATTTTAATTTTTGAGCTCCATTCTCCCATTGTTAAGTTACACTGTAAGGAAGTTACATGCATTTAAAGACTGCATTAAATGAAGAACAGCAGTGAATTAGTAGTGTTTTTGTCAATTAGTGTGAGTTATAAAACTTAACAAACTACCATCACTGCAAAACTGTAATCTGGTTCAATCAAAAACAGTACAGGACTTTATTATTATTATTATATTCCTCAGAAGAAAGAGCAAATGTTTTATCAATCATCACAAAAATTTCATGAGAGTCTGTAAATGTTAATGTGTGTGTGTTAGGGATGTGTTCGTGTCCTTGCATTCTCCTTACTAACAGACCTGGGGAACTAAAGGGAAAGATGCTTCAGCCATTTCCACAGTGAGTGTTAATGAATTGCAGGAACAAATTCGGTGGAGGGGAAGAACTAAGAATTGGAAGGTAGAAGGACTAGAGTTTTGTCCCAGCCCAGCCACTTATGACCTTAGGCAAGTGATTCACCTTTCTGAGCCCTAACTTCCTCCTCTGTAAAATGATGGGCCAGGCATAATGCTCCTATGTTCCTCCCAGTTCTAATGCTAGGCTTCTAAAGTCCTCACAAAGAACACGTAGAACACTGTTCAATCCAGTTCTGCTTCCTTAGAATTGAGTGAATTTAGCTGAATTGCAATTTATATTACATAACATTATAAAGATATAAAATATATTGCTCTAAAACTACATTATAGAATTTTCTTTCTTGGACCTCCAGGGAAATAAGATTAACAATACTAAGGCTTCTCTCATGTTTTTGTGTACCCCAGGATTGTTTGAAGATTATGATTAAAGATCATTTAGAGAATTAAAATGTCCCATCTTAATGATTGGACCGTGAAACTCTAGGGCAGGGTTTCTCAACCTCAGCACTATTGGCATTTTGCTAGGTCTTTGTTCTGGAAGCTGTCCTATGCATTGTTTAATGTTTAGCAGCATTCCTGGTCTCTACCCACTAGAGCACCGGCACCCCATACCCTGCATTGTGACAATTAAAAAATGTCTCTAAAACAGTATGGAGGTTCCTCAAAAATTAAAAATAGAACTGCCTTATGACTCAGCAATTGCACTACTAGGTATTTATCCAAAGGATACAAAAATGCTGATTCAAAGGGCACCTACACCCCAATGTTTATAGCAGCTCTGTCAACAATAGCCAAATTATGGAAAGAACCCAAATGTCCATCGACTGATGAATGCATGAAGAAGATGTGGTATACGTATACAATGGAATAGTAGTCAGTGATTAAAAAGAATGAAATCTTGTCATTTGCAACAACACAGATGGAACTAGAGTATTATGATCCCAGTCTTTTTTTTTTTTTTAATGTTTATTTATTTTTGAGAGAGAGAGATAGAGCATGAACGGGGTGGGTCAGAGAGAGAGGGAGACACAGAATCTGAAACAGGCTCCAGGCCCTGAGCTGTCAGCACAGAGCCCAAGGCGGGCCTCGAACCCACAAACTGCGAGATCGTGACCTGAGCCGAAGTTGGACGCCCAGCCGAGTGAGCCACCCAGGCGCCCCTGGAACTAGAGTATTATGTTAAGTGAATAAGTCCATCAGAGAAAGACAAATATCACATGATTTGACTCATATGTGGAATTTAAGAAACAGATGAACATAGGGGAAGAGAAGGAAAAATAAGAAAAAAAGAAAAGAGAGGGAGGCAAACCATAAGAGACTCTTAAACACTGAGAACAAACTGAGGGTTGCTGGAGGAGGGGGTGGTTGGAGGGACAGGTTAAATGGCTGAAAGGCATTAAGGACGGCACTTCCTGGGATGAGCACTATGTGTTATATGTAAGTAATGAGTCACTTGGTTCTACTCTGGAAACCAGTTCTACACTGTATGTTAACTAACTTGAATTTAAGTTAAATAAATAAATGAATAAGTAAGTAAATAACATCTCCCTAGGTTTCCCAATGTCTCCTGGGGATGAAGCCCACCCCCACATTGAGGATCATGGCGCAGACAGGAAGCCAACAGCCTACCACATGCTGTATCTGTTTTCTTTCCTTTCTGTCCATTTTCTTACTTTCTTTCTCCATTCATCTTTCTTTCATTTTCTCTATTTGATTTATTTTTTCTCCTCTTTTTTTTCTTCTCCTTTCTCTTTTCTGTCTCCAATATGTGTGATTTAGTTTTGCAATTATCTAAACCACTGGCCCCGGGCAAGTCAGAGAAAACTGACTCTGGGCCTTGATGAGCACCCTTTAGCTGTCAGGCTAAAGGGACAGTCCTGAAGTCAAAGTTAGACTCAAATCCTGTTTCTGTCATTTACCCGTTTTATGACAATTTGGGAAAGTTGCTTAATCTCTTTGGGCTTTAGTTTCCTCATCTGAAAAACTAGAGAAATAATGCCTTTCTCATGGGCCTTGGGAAGATTAAGTTAGCTCAAATACTTAAATGTGCTTAGCTTAAGGCATGGGACAGTGTGAGGTTTCAATAGATAGCAGCTATTATTTAGTAATATTAGGTTACCAAAAAGAAGGGAGCTGTACTTTGATCACAGTGAAGAGATTTTAAGAGTAGAATGGCTCATAAGAGAAACTAAAACATTATTGTCAGTCTTCAAGTATGTAGTATCTAATCAGTCTGAAGAAAATAAACATAAAAGGGCAAAGTTAATAATGGTGCTTCTTTGAATCTTTCTGCCCAGTTAAATCCACAAATTGCTAATTTAATCTGTCTGTAATGTGACCATTTCACATAGGAAAACCTGCATTTATTCTCAAATGTAAGCTGGTGTTACTAGAATTTATTAATATAATAATCATTCCAAAAGCAATGGCTCCCTTCTTCTGTTGAAGAAAAAAAAAAAATTAAACACTGGCTGGAAACAATAACTGAAGTCACCAAATGATGTTCAGAGAAAATTTTTGAAACACCCTGGTTTCAAAATGCTAGAGCTGCTATGCTCCTACCCTTCAGATCTAATATGGCTTGGAAGGCCTTAGACCTCTGGTCTCTATAGCCAAAGTCAGTTTTTAATTGGAATCACTTGGGTAAAAAAGGCTACTTTTCATTATCATCATGTTCTCTAAAATTGTGTTTCCCAGTTTCTGGGACTGTTCTCATGACTAGATCTGAAATGAAAAGTATTTGCAAAAATACCATCAAGCTCACTGATTCAAAAAGAAAAAAAAAAAAAAAGCCATTTCCCCCAAGATACCAGGTTAAGAATAAACAGTGGTCAGACTTGCATTACAGATTTGTGGAAATCAGAAGGGTTTCTGCCAGAAACCCTGCCAGATAAAGCCGTAAGTCCTAAAACATTTTTTTTTTTTTAGCATCTCCAAGTATCTGATCAACCACTGCCTAATCCAGATCTCTCCATGAGCTGTCATTCAACATGCCAGCACACTCAGTCTCAGAATCTCACTCCTGGATTCTGAGACCCAAAGAGATAAAAAGACCAGCCAAAGCCAAATAATATATTGATGTGCAGACCAAGACTTGCCTCCTTATGGGTACACATTCTAATGCTCTTTGTTTTCTAAGGGCCAAGGGCCAAAAGCTATAAGGGTGATAGAGATGTGGTCCTAAAGATAGGCTTCCACTGGTAAGTGCATAAATCAAGACCTGGGAACACTCAGGATGAAACTTTATAGGCCAAAGTCACCACTGGCAGAATATGGAAGTTTCTCCTATTAAAAAATGGAAGAGTCTGGGTCTTAGCACCTGATAGGGAACAAATAGACCCTCCCTCCCCGCCTCCCTCACTCACACAGACACAGACACAGACACACACACACACACACACACACACACACATTTCACTTATTAATCACTAATTGTGATTTTTAGTGAAAATAAAACAAGGGGTGCCTGGGTGACTCAATCGGTTAGGCGTCCAACTTAGGTTCAGGTCATGATCTTGAAGTTTGTGGGTTCAAGCCCTGCGTTGGGCTCTATGCTGACAGCTCAGAGTCTGGAGCCTGCTTTGGATTCTGTGTCTCCCTCTCTCTCTGCCCCTCCCCTGCTCACGCTCTGTCTCTGAAAAATGAATAAATCTTAAAAATTTTTTAAAAAAAAGAATTAACATTAAAAAATTAAAAATAAAATAAAATAAAATAAAATAAAATAAAATAAAATAAAACAAAACAAAAGTCTGGGGTGCCTGGGTGGCTCAGTCGGTTGAGCATCTGACTTTGGCTCAGATCATTATCTCATGGTTCTTGAGTTTGAGCTCCATATTGGGCTCTGTGCTGACAGCTCAGAGTCTGGAGCCTGCTTCCGATTCTGTGTCTCCCTCTCTCTGCCCACCCCCAAATCATGCTCTGTCTCTCTCTCAAAAATAAATAAATGTTAAAAAAAATGTAAATAAATAAAATAAAACAAGACTCCTAAACAAAAGAAAAAAAAGTAAAATTTGTCAAAAATAGGACATGTAAATACTAGGTAGAATGTGATAAGTTGCTTAGAAACTTGAACTTAGAAACAAAATACCAATTAATGTATATAGTTTCATAGTTGCGATCAAAAATCCTCATCCATCCCATTTCATTTTCTTTACTAATTCTAAGCAAGTTCCTTCTCTGATTTATCTTTAGATCTACGTAATGCATTACAAAGAAAATAGGTACTTAAGACATATTTATTGAAAGAATGAGCCCCAGAAAAGCATCATATGACTCCAGAAACTGCAAATATGATCTAACTCTAGTCCCCATTTCAATTCCCTGGAAGCTTTCCGGTAGTTTTCACGCTGAAAAGTCCATCTTTCATGTACTGACCAAAATTCTAAAGGAAATCAGTGAGAGAAAAGGGATTAAAAACTGCCCATTCTTAGTTAGGCCTTAAAATATTTTTTTGCATTTTGTTCAGGTC
Organism: Panthera uncia; assembly: GCF_023721935.1. Taxonomy (NCBI): domain Eukaryota; kingdom Metazoa; phylum Chordata; class Mammalia; order Carnivora; family Felidae; genus Panthera; species Panthera uncia. Next base: position 18,729,379 of record NW_026057580.1, read on the forward strand.
GTAACAGTGGAGTTAATAAAAATAATTAACCATACAGCAGGAAAAGAACATACTTCATAATTTCTTTGTAGATAATAGTGAAAGTTTTATGAAGAATCTTCACATTTCCCTACAGTTAGGAGAAATTTTGGAAAGGATTATTTTTCTATGTATCACGTGTTTATTAAATCACCTAAAGATTTTTTTTGTTGTTATTGCTGTTTTTAAATTATTTATTCTTTTAATATACATTTCCATGAGTTAAGATGACTCAGTGTAACTATAATATGGAGAGCAAATGATTTGTTTATACAAACGAACTCAGAAGTAAAAGTTACTGTACATTGTTTAGAGCAACAAAGCTATAATAGTTTAAAGATTTTTGAAAATTGCTCAAAGGGAGTCTGGCTTGGAGTGTGATCATTGGATAAATCTTCCACAAAGGGTTTATTTCTTTAAGGGATCAAACAAATGTTTCTAAAAAGTGATTGCAAATGAAAGCCTAAAAGGCCCTTCATCCATACTCTAAATAAATAAATTTCTTTTTTTTCATTCTATCAAGCCACCCACAGAAACTCTATTAAATATGAGGAAAAAGTGATAATGACAGAAGCAAAACAGAGAATGACAGACCAATGAGGCTATTGAGTATCATTACTGTGATGTTATTTCTACTAATAGAAATCACATAACATATGCAGTACATGGAAACATGGGCTCAGTAAATGTGTACAATTCCCCAATCAGATAATACTTATACAGATGCAGAAATAATGGGATCTTCCACATATATTTCTCAATGACAGTCCTTTACAATTATTAATCTGCTAAACTTGAAACACAGTATCAAGCTGAGCACATGGAGTAGAATCACAAGATTGTGGCCTTGTAATGGACCTCCCGCCCAGCGCTATACAGGCAGACCTCCTGCCCAGCACTACCCCATCCCTGACAGAGGTCATCCAGGCTCTGTCCAAATCCCTGCAGGGACTGTCAGTTCAACACAATCAAAGCTGCTTTGTCAAGTACTTCCAATTTTTAGAATTTTTTTTTTTTTTTTTACTCACGCTGAGTTAAATCAGCCTCCTGGAGTAACATCTCTCTGCTGATCTTTGTCCTGTATCATTAGAGGAAGAGAATTATTTCACCTAAAATGCTCTGAGCACATTTGGGCCAGCCACTTTGCTATATGCTGGCTGTATAGCAGTGAACAAGACAAATACCAACTTTCTCCTTTCCCCTCTGTCTACTCCCTCTTCCTCAAGACCAATCCCAAATACTGGAATATAAAGTTTGCATCCTTATGTTTTCTCTGTTCTAAGAGGACTGCCCCAGTTTGCTCAACTCCTTGTTCTATGACCTAGCTTCCAGGACTTTTTAGAATCTGATTGCTTTCTTTTAGAGACCTTTTGATTTATCAGTGACAATCTCAAAGCCAGGCACTTGAGTTGAATCCAATGCCTGAAATGCAGTTTGACCAGGATATAGGGCTGTGGGATTGCAACTTCTCCAGAACTGAACACATGAACTTTACTAATGCATCCTGGGAGCACTCACTATCTGTGTTTATCAGTCTCAATAAGTTGTTGGATAGAATTCTGATGTGCTTATTGTGCTCTGGAAACCATAAGGACCCTGAGCAGTGGATAACTATGGCAATTTTCTTACCTTCCTCTGTCAGTTTCTGATTTTCCACTTTACACTTACATTTTTGCCACTTTTACGTTCGTTAAAATTATAGATTTGGGGATTAGCTCCATATTATTGGCCTGTCAAAATATTTTTTATTCCTTATCCTGTAGTCAAATGTATTGACTATTCTCCACCATGTTTAGCACCTGAAAAATAACAAACATGTCTTCTATTTCTTCTTCTAATGCACCAATATATATTTTTTTAATATTAGAATAAGATTAAGGACAAAGTCTCATTGAAACAGCTGCCTCAAATGATTTCAATTAATCAATCAACCACTTTGGAAAGAATTATTCAAACAGCTATAAATCTGTGATGGTAACAGTAGATAGAACATACCAAGTGGTTTCCTTATTCTGGAAGCTGTGATAAATATTTTATATGTATTATCTCATTTAATCATCATGACTACCTCCAGGCAATGGTTATTGCTATGTACATGTTTCATATAATTAATAAGTCTCACATATGGAAGTATGTTTCAAATGTTTCATATAAGGAAATTGAGACTGAGGGAGGTTAAGTAATTTTCCTACTACCCAAGAGAGTAAGGGGCAGATCTGGAATTCACACACATCTGTCCCACTCCGAACCTCATGTCCTTAGTCAAAAGACAAACTGCTTTCAAATACCATGGCATCGCTCAACTCAGGAGCTAATGAGAAATTTTTGAAATGTCTATGTGAGCTCCAGATACCTTATGTCCCTGATACTCTAGTAAACCTATAACCAAAGGAAATGGGAACACATGGATTGATCTGTTCTTCCTGAATCTATCTTGGTTCCTAGGGATTTCCTTTTTCCCTTCCAGAGTACATGACTAACCACTCTGACAACACAAACTGTCATTTCTCTGGGCACACATAGTATGAGTCTCCACCTGTGGTTTCTGGTACCCACCCTTTCCCCTCTTCCTGAAAAATTAAGTGCTTTCCAGCCTCTGCTATTAGGCATTGCTTCCCTTTTGCATATTTTATCAAAGGTTAGTGACCATAATTTCAAGATCAAAACCACAAACTCTTTTTGTACATTAGGATGTAATTCCTCTAGACTTAGATGCTTGACCTCTTTCAAAGTGCCTGTTAGGTACTATTAAAATTATATCCTCTTCCCTAGAGCTGTATTCTTATCCTTTCTTTGCTTTCTCTCTTCTCAGATGATATTCCTAAAAACTGTGTGTGAGTGTATATGTGTGTGTGTAATTAGTATTTATCAAAAGATCTGGGTCAATTCTCTTAACTCTCTAACTCTTAACTCTCTATCTCCACAGATAGTTCCAGAGAATTGAGATTTTGCTGTAATGTGTTAAAAAAGGAACACTTTCGGGGCACATGGGTGGTTTAATTGGTTAAGCGCCCCACTCTTGATTTCAATTCAGGTCATGATCTCACAGTTCATGAATTTGAGCCCCACATTGGGTTCTTCGCTGACATCACAGAGCCTGCCTGGGATCCTCTCTCTCCCTTTCCCCCCACTCACACTCTAGCTCTCAAAATAAATAAATAAATAAATAAACTTAAAGAAAAGGATCACTTTCATTTTAAACTTTTCATTAATTACTATTAGATGCTTTCATAAATCTCATAAAGTCCATTTCTAAAGAAGAAATTTGAATATCACCCTATAAATTTGTCTCATTTTATAGATAAGAAAACTGAGATCTGGAAAGGTCAAAGAACATGCCCAAGGTGACATGGTAAGTGGAAGAAGCATCTTATGTTAAGGAAATAAAAAGTCATAAAATGAATATCATTTTCTATTTTTATCAAAATGCATAAATGTGAATTTTAGGAAATAGTTCCACGGTAATGTTAATTTCTCCCAAATGTCCCTTGTACTTAAGAGACATTTCAGCCCTGATGTTATACATTGTATGTGTTTATTCATGCTTTAAAGGTTATATTTCTGCTCTACATCTTTCCACGTCTTTATTTGCAAATTTTTACTCACAGATATGTATTGGTCTATTGGTTGCATTTTGAAACCAAATTGTTTAGTGTTCTCACCCTTTGAGATTGCTCCTTCTTAAAGCAATAATATGGAAAATGTCCACAATGATGGAAATACCTGTCCTCCTGCATTAGTCACGCCAGCGAAAGCGCGCACCTCTCACATTTTGTATATGAAATATCCATTGGTATTGGGAACAACTGTGCTGTGTCTATTTGCATCATTTACTCCAACCCCCAACACCCCCTCCCCCGGCCCCACTCCCCACCTTCCATTTCTTAACCTCTTTATCTCCAGGAGATAGAAATTTGAAAACTGTCCCCTCAGCAACTTCATACCCCCACAATTATACAGAAAAACCAAAGAAACTCAGAACACCTAAAATATGTGATGAATTTACTACTACTCCTCAAAAGTCCACGAGAAAGTAAGAGTTTCCACAGCCACAGTTATTTCCATCCTTACAAGTGATTTCAACTAAATATCGCTTTAGAAATTCATAAGAGCACCGCTGACTATTATGATTAAAATAAGAAATGCTATTTCCTTTCCAACGCTTACCTCAGTCTGTATGATCATGAAAAGTCAATCTACAGATAAGTTCATCCTCATTTAATTTTTCAAAACACTTATGGAAGAATTAGCTCCTCCGATTTCATTTCCTCATACTCAGATCATGGAAACCTATGTGGTATCCAAGTCCTATAAACCAAAGGCAGGTGCTTGAATTGTGTTTTCACACATTTGACAGTAATTTTTCCAAATCGATGTTAAAATATATTATCAAGGTCACCTGGGTGGCTCAGTTGGTTAAGCATTTGACTTCAGCTCAGGTCATGATCTCATGGTTTGTGAGTTTGAGCCCCGAGTGGGGCTCTGTGCTGACAGCTCAGAGCCTGGAGCCTGCTCCAGATTCTGTGTCTCCCTATCTCTCTGCCCCTTCTTCACTCACCTTCTGATTCTCTTCCTCTCAAAAAAAAAAAAAATATATATATATATATATATATATATGATATATATATACACACACACACAAAGGCAAGATTCTTGAAAGAATATGATCATGAAAAAACTTCTAGAAACATGTTAGAAAAATAGAGTCAGACTGTCACCAGTGAACAGTGCAACGGTCATGTCTTATTAATCCACTCGGTGGACAATAATGGTTCTGATGGGTAATAAGTGGGGGTAGAATCTGGTATGTCAGAGTAAGTCAATGCTCCCTTTTCTCTTCCTTTGCTTGTTTGTAAATCCAGGACAAGAATAACTGCAAAAACTTAATCCAAAAATAAAGTCTTCTTAATTTCAGAAGGAATGTTGGAAGGAAGGAAGACAGCATCATGGTGCTGTTAGGAAAGTGCTGAGGACATAGTTGAAGACCTGAATTGGGATTCCCACCTCCGCTTTCCAACAGGGAGCTTATGCAAGGCCCCACCACCTAGAATGAGAAGGGTCAGCGTCTTGACTTGAAACAATAATCCTAATTCTACGTCTTTGCTTTTTCCATTTTATTATTTTTTGTGTTTGTGGAAGATAAAAATAAAGGAAACCCAGGCAGCCCATGTAATGTGTAAAAGAAAAAGTAGTCCATCAGGCAGCTGCAAAGGGAGATAGTTTATGAACCTTAAATCATAGGTGTCAAGGTGAGGAATAAGGGAACGAAGGAAGTCTATGAAAATTAGATAATCCATAATTATGTTTTTAGAAAAAATAAAATATGAGAGTATTAATAGTTGATCTTGATTTAATATAATGACGTTTTTCGGTAACATTTAAAAAAAAAAGTTTTAAACCTACTCCGAAAACCGCCAGCAGAGGGCTCTATCGTAGGTGCATTAGCTTTCCCTTAGCGCCTCCTACATTTATGGATAATACTCCCTCCGTTTGAGGCTAAGAGGAGGGCGTTATTAACTGTCCTCTCCGCTGTTATAAACGGAAATAAATATAAGTGAAAGGGTAAAATACGAATATAGCTATTTTGGATGTCTCCAGCAAGCTTTTTACCTAGGCGAGCGTGTGCGCGCCCTGAAAAAGAAATATAGGCATAAGGCAAGGCGAAATGAAAAGTGAAATGATGAAAATGCATATTTTACTCGTTTATCTCCCATTCCAAACCAGAGTGTTTTGCTTTTACGTTTGCTTTGTTTTGCATTTATTAAAAGGAGATCTTTTCCTACACCATGTGACTGGAAGTTAAAGCGAAATGCAACAGGAGCAAGAAAAGCAGGCTCAAGTAAGGAAAATTGTCTCAGCAGTGATCGCGCTTTCAGTTGTACATTTTTTGAGACGTTTGAACTTTTTAGATCCTGAAACAGTGGTTTCAAAAATTAGTAGATAAATTAAGAGTTGAACTTTAAAAATGCTTTAAGCGATAACAGGTTTTCAAGAATGGAAAGAAATCGCTAAAAAAGAAATCGAGCGGCCGCGCAGGATTTGCTTGTATAAAATCCCGACAGAGGGCGCTGTTGCCCGTTCGATGACCTACGGAAGACTCCGAAGGAAAAATTTCCCTTGCAATTTCTAGGATTTTTTGAATAATGCCCATGTTGAAAAATTGACTCGGGTTTTAATTATCGTTATGTACTTCTTTGCGTATCCCTTTATATTTATGCTTCATTCTTTATTATTTATTAAATTTATGCTTCATTCTTAATAAACCAGATTTGGGTTTTTTCAGTTTTCCTAAAGAATTTATATAAATTTTAACCAAATATTTAAAGATGTTCCTAATCTTAAAAATATCTAATATTAGCATAAAATAAAATTACATATGCAAATGTTGAAATTAGACATATATAAGGCTATGAAATACACTAACATATATTTTTAGTAGTTTTGCATATAAAGTATCTTTCTTGGGTTCTTGTTTTGTTTTGTTTTAAGCTATAGAGTTTATTTACTTTAGACTAATCAATGACATACCAAAAAAAATATTTAAAAGGTTTCAGAGGAAAAAATTAAGATTTTTTTTCAAATGCTTTCTATTTGGGTTGAAATGATCTTTAGACTTAAATAGATAATGGAGTTATTGACTTGAAGGAAGAAGACAATTATTCTCATTAATAAATTTGTGTCTAAAGCACCTGAATTTCCAAGTCTATAATATTTGTCTTGCAAAATATTGATCTGGGACTGATTTTAGTTATGGAAAGGGTGGGAAGGAATGGTCAAACCTGTTTCAAGTCCTACCACACAATAAAATTAGAAAGAATGCCTTCCCATGTCCAAACCAGCTCTGGGGGCAAAGAAGAAAATCTTGGCTCATGCTCCCAGCGGGAAATCGGTATAGATTTTGTATGGTTTAAGGTGTTAATATTTAAAGTAGAGGAAAAGAAGAAGTAAGGAGGGACGGAAGGAAGAGTAACAGGGTGGAAGGAAAAGAGGAGGGAGGGAGGGAGGAAAGGAAGGAGGGAGAAAAGGAAAGACCAAACATGAAAATTACAACTGGAAATGAAGAAAGGGTTTATTTCCTGAAGTTCTTTCTGAAGCACCTTTTTTTGGTGTTCCTTTCATTTGACTTATCGTTAAGAAATTAAATTTAAAACCTGCAGAATTGTTGGGTCTGGATTGTATGGAGCTTGTCCTTGGTTTTTATCGAATCCACCGCGGTTGTCCGGAGCCCTCTCCTGGAAGAGCGTCCTTCCCCGCGCGCACACGGTAGCGCTCAGCAGTCGTGAGATTTACAGACAATCGCCCTTTGCAGATTCACTCTTATCAGGTTTAATAACTTCCACCCCAAATTGCCCCGTCCCTCCTCATTCCCTCCTGTCATTTATTTTCTGCCCGGGGGCAGGGATCCTCCACTGGATTTCCCTTCTGGCTGTGGGAATCCTTCCGTACCCTGAGAGGGAGTAGAAAAATAGAGGGGGTGGGAAAAAGGAATGAGGTGAGTATTCGCTTCGGGATGAAATTCGTAAACCTTGTGCCTTTTTAGGGCTCCCGTTTTCAGGGTTTGGTTAACTTTGTTATTGTTGTTGTTTATGTTTTCCTTCTGGAAAAAAAAAAACTAGACAATTCACCTCACTAAGGAAAAAAAAAACCACTCAGAACAAAAACAAACAAAATCCATACATGCTAAAATATTTTTCACTATTTCTTTTAAGAACATCCTGCTTAAATCTTCCAAAGGTTCAGGTGACCATTTGTTGACTGTCCATGGTTAAAACCACTTAAAAGTTACAGACAACAGATGCAGATATAATGTCCTGTCTCTACAAAGAAGGCTCGAAATTAAGATTGTGTGAATGTCTGCATGTGTTGTTCTCAACATCTGAAAACAAAACAAAACAAAACAAAACTTCATAATGTGGAGACTCTAGCCAAGAAAAGAATGGCACATGGAATTCGTTGAAAATGCACACAAATAACCCTTAAAATGACAAACAAGACAGATTGAGGTGTTCATACAGTATTTAAGTTTCCAAACATGTAGGACAAAATGACCAAAAAATATTAGAAATGGTCACTGTGGTGAGCTGGCTTTTTTGGTTCTATTCGGACAGAGATACAGTTAAAAAAAAAAAAAAAGTTTGTAGACATCAATACAGAGAAATTGCCCTAAAAAATCCCCAAATCCAGCTTTCAAAATACCCTCCTGCTGAACACACATGAATAGGAGCTTTTGTGTTTAAAAATCTCAGTAATGGTCCCCCTTTTAAAATCTACATAGAAAATGGGGGACTGCTGGTCCCCTGGTTTCTCATTATGAATTGTAAAGACTTTAGTCAGTGGCTACAATGATTCATCATTTTCCATATAGAGGTTTTTAAATGTGTATGTTTCTATTAATCACACTGCACGCCTATCTCTCCTTTAAATGCATGTTTAGAGTCTGTAGACTGAGTGACCCAGGGGTGCTTATATAACTCAATGTGGGTGTCTGGGTGTAAATACGTGTTTATGATTTTTATAATATATATGTCTGTGGGTTGCATCTAACTCCTGTGTGTGTAATAATGTTTTTCCCTCTGCTGAGGCTTACTTCTCCAGCCTATTGTTTGAGACAACAGATATAAGTTGCGATGGGAGAGGAGCGTCGGATTTGGTGTGTATCCCCCATTTCCAATTATAGATGGATCATTACAGACAGCGGAGTCCTGAGAAGCCAGACATCTGCTCCTCACATGAATGCACTCACCTCCTAGAGACCAGGCTGCCATCATGCTCTGGAAGCTCGTGGAGAATGTCAAGTACGAGGATATCTATGAGGTGAGCCGACACCCCCAGATGCATCTTAGAGCTTTGCAGATACAGAATTTGAGCTTCTTGACACCCCAACTGATATATATTTTTCAGCTATTTAGTCGTAGATTTCCGGTCGGTTTTCTCAGCTTTCCCTAACTTTTAGAAAAGCTGGCTGGGGGAGAGACTTCAGTATTCGGAAAAAGGGACTTTAAGGTTGAAATCTGGCTACTTTAAAGTTAGGAAATTTCTCTCTTTTCGTTCTTTTTTTTTTTCTTTT